>NC_092210.1:86610118-86647210 GCF_043381705.1 Parasteatoda tepidariorum | reverse complement strand
TATATTTATATATATAATACAATAAGTGGAACGAAAAGGAAATGAAATATTAAAATCTATATTAATTTATAGAAAAATGCATATTGGAAATATTGAAGAAAGCACTAAGTAAGTAAAATTTAAATGTCTATTACAAACATCTCTTATGAGACAATAACTTTATTTTTAACCCAAAGACTACGTATAAAGAAATTTCCACATTTTTGTACTTAATTAAAACTAGAATCTTCCTACTTTGTTGATTATTAAAGGAAATTTCGTTCATGATTTGAGACTTTTCTAAGTAGTGATGAATTTATTTTTTGCCCACGTGTTTAAAACCTGTTAATGATAGATAAATTAACATTTTAAAAAGACGAATAGAAACAACTACCTTGTTAAAAATAACCTTTTTTTTTTAAATCTAAGGACTTTTCTCGAAGTTAATGGAATACTTTGTAAAAGCTAAATGAACATTTTTTCACTGATTATCTATCCAAATATAATACTTCCCTCTTAGTATGTTAACTAGAGCCTGTAGCTTTATTTGTATCCTTTTCCAAAGCAAACTTTTAAAATTTCAATAAATATGAAGTAAGATCTCTAATTATTTTAAATAATTTTTCCTGTATTGATGAGAAGAAAAGCTTGTGAATGTACATGCGCCTGTCTGAGTGTCTCCTTTTTCATAGGCTTAGCAGTAGGCATTGTTGAAATTAAACCGAAGCGATTGGGATTTTCAATCCGCTAAAATAAAACATCAATGTAAGCTAGCTTAAAAACATAATTAATCAAAATTGATGTTTGTTGTGAAATTATTGCGCGTACTTGAACCATATTTTATTATCATTTGTTATGTCAGGTAGTCATAAGAATCAATATTGATGGCATGTGAGGCGAAGCCTACTTAACTGATATAAAACTTCTGATACTATCTGAAACCAAGTGTTTATTTTTATATGTATAATTTAAAAACGGATTTCTATAAATTTAAGTAACGTGAAATTAAAAATTAAGCTATGTGCAAAAGAGATGAATTCATAAAGAGAATTGCTTTGAAATTATGTTAACTGCGAGCGAATTGAATAGATATTTCGATTGAGAATATTGCTTAGTATAATTAATATTGATTTTGATGAAGTTAACTTCTAAAAATGAGTTTTACTTAAATTTATATGGTAAAATCACATTAGAAGGCTAGCATATAATAATAGAACATGGGTTTATTTTTTGTTTAAATTGCGTTTATATTTACTGTTAAACTCTGCCCATGATTTTTTAGTGCTAATTTATCCCGGTAAATGGATAATAGAATTTTTTTCAACCCGTTACAAAGGTATTCTACCATATAATAATTTAAACAGTATTCAACACAATTCATGATAAATTTAAAGATATCTTCCTTCGTTTCATATAAAATGTGAATTTATAATCACAGTTAGCTTGGAGATGTGAGATGTTCATTTTCAAAGCGTGCTCGTGGAATATTTATATTTAATTAAGTTAAACAAAAAAGTTAAAATTTAAAAGTTAAATAAAATTGCTCAAATTTGGTTTTTGGGGTAAAATTTAGTATTTTCATCATGGTAATTCAGAGCATGATACAAAAAATATCGATTCGGTTAAACTTATTTTTCAGTTTTGTATTTTAAACTATATGCGTGGTGATAAGAACTATAATTTTGAAAACCGGAATTTAATATAAAAATGGAAAAATTACCAGAATGGAAAAATTACCAGATGAATTGCTTAAATACCGTATATTTTTGCTTTATGAATCAAAATTACTCTGCTTCTTTTTTTTTACTAGAAATGTCGTTACCATACAGTACGATAATTATAGCAGTATATTTTTCAAAGAGTATAAGCAAACAAAAAACAATTTTGACTTCACAAAATTCTTTTGTTTGACATTCGATTTTTAAATTTCGTAAATTTAAAAATATTTATAATTCAAAAATTTTTGAAACGGAATAAGTGAAATTTGCTTGATAATAAAAATAATTCATGTTTTTCTAATAAAGGATTTCGGAATTTAGAAATAGCTAACGTATTTTTTATCTACCAAAACTAGTTAGAATTGAAACATTCTGTTGAAATGAACTGTAAAAATGATATTTGGTTATCAGCATTATTTTTTTTTTGACTGAACATAAATATTGATTTTCTATAGTTTTTAAATTAATATGAGTCTTTATTTTAAACTAAGGTCATACAGTTTCCTGTCTAGATTCTTTACAATAACTGCTAAAAATTTCAACAGAAGAAATGTACAGAGCAGAAAAAAAGTGAACATATTAATAATATTTGACCCAAAAATCAAATTTTTATATACTAGGTTGTTATCTCTATGATTTGAGGGCTGAATCTTAAATATTCTAAAAATCTTTTGCAGACAGTTTTTTTTAAAGTGTCAAATAAGAACAAAAACTTTCTCTTAATAAACATACTTTTTCTTATCGACGAATTTTATGACCTTCAAAGTAAAGTGGTAGTCATAATCTTGAAAGCAAGGCACCAATAGTTTATCCTGAAGGATAACTGATAGTTTCGGCCCCATACTGGTTATTTCACTATTTTCGCGTTTCGTAATATTTTCATAACTAAGTGAATCGCAATTTTTTTCATTTGTTTATCCAAAGATAAAATCTCAAAGAAAATTATTTGCTTAAAAATTTTTGATTTGCAAGATGTATTTTTACACCAATTTAATATAATTCATTTTAAATTGAAATATAGCTGACCTGGTGGCCGAGTGGTTAGCGTGCCTGAATGCGGAGCCGCTGGTCTCGGGTTCGAAGCCTGCTCAGAGCACATGGATGTTTCTTTCTCTCTCTCTTTGTTCTATGTCCTTTCTCCTTTGTGTGTGCGATTGTGTGAATGTGACCAGCCCTATAAACTGGTTTGCGGTTGTATGGCGTGGGCGACGCTGCTCCACTGCTGAAGTTGTAGATTTTTTAATATAAATGCCAGCTAAATATATATTCTCCTTATTGATTCAAATAAAGTAAGCAATCAGTGAATTAGTACCGAACAATAGTACGAAATTATGTACAAAACTGAAAAACTTGTACTAAGATAATTAATTAAACCAAAAACAATTGCATCATTATTTATATATAATATCATTATTTATAAATCTATATTTATATATTATTATATTTTGTTCATTAGAATAAACAAAACGCGTTTTTTGTAGTTCCCATTAAATGAATTGAGCCGTAAGCAAACATTTATCATGTAAAAAATCACAAAAATTCAAGAACAATACAAAATAATGCGCAAATACGAGCATATAAAGCAATAAGAGTTAACGATGTCGTATACTAATGAACAACTTGCAAAAATTATTTAAAATATTTTCATAACTAAGTTGCTTAGTTACAAAATATGAAATTAAAGCGAAAATAAAGGATCGTGGAATGAATATTTTAAGGCACGTTCATAATAAATTTATGAACCAAACTTGACTTGTCTGTTACCTTGGAGTGGCTCGAAATATGGGCTATTGCAAAGGTAATAATATATTATAGTGAATAATTAAAAGTTTGTTATAAATGTCAGAATTTAAATGCAAAATTTAACTTCGATATTTTTCACATAAATTATCAATATTTATTGAAATAATAATTTAATTGAATATTGGATGAAGTTGTTTGTTATTTATAAAATTTTTTAGTCACTGATTTGCCTGAATTGGATTTGCACACTGCAAAAATATCAATCTAAATTACCAAAAGTCTGAAACAACACTTAGCTATCAAAGAATCATGTAGAACATAATAGAATAATTTCAATAATAATTATATCATGCATTAAATAATCTGTACATTACTGTAGCTTGCTATATCCTTACACATAATGATAAAAAATTGCATTAAAGCTTGCAAAACCGATTTACTTAAATAAAAATTTAACGCAAGTTCATAATGACTTGATTCATTTGCATGTATATTCACGAGAAAAATGCCTCCTAATGTTAAACCAGGGCGTTCTTTATAGGATGCTTCTTCAGAATCCAGATCTGGTAAGATGTAGAATTGGTGCGATTTGATAGAGGTACGATTTAGGCAATTCTGTTCTAGGGGGGATAAGTTTTCTTAATCTAAATTTATTTTTTTGAAAAACAAAACAAAAGCGCTGTCAGAAATTTTTTAACTAATGCGGTTTAACAACCAGATTTCTATCTGACCGCACCCCAACTTATACCATTTAATTGAAGCCATTTTGTTCCATGCAGCTGAATGCATATTGTAGCTGTGGGAGGGCTGATCGGTAAAACTCATGACTGGCTCAGCAGGTGTTCGAATCTGAATGTTTATACAGCAATATTTCTTCCATTCCTTCGATGTATGAAGAGTTTCTAGAGTTCAGCACTCTTCAATCTTTAACCTTAGACTATTAGAATAGGAAACCATCATTCCCGCATAAATAGCGCAGCACTCACAAAGCTCAAATGTTCAATTAAGTTCCATTTTTATGGTTTAGAAACTATGCTAGTTGTAAATGGTTACAAAACCATATAGTTTTGAATTCCAAGATCTCTTACAGTACTAGTTACAAACTGTTTCAAAACCCTTAAGACGAAGAAATGTTCTTAGCCCTGGATTTTACGGTTAATCGGATGGACAGACTGCTGGCGGTTATTTTACCGTAATTTCAGAATGAAAATTCTAACTGTGTAGGATTACGAAATTTTACTTGGTACGTCTGTTGGTTGAATTTGATACAAATTAGAAATACATATACTTGCTTTAGCTATTGTGCGTATTTATACTTTTAATATCTTAGGACGTGTAAGTTTGCTATCCGAGTACTGAGAAAATGCTAGTTTAGTTTTATGTTCATGCATATTACTTAAACATGACTGCTAGATTACTTTATTTTAGCATTTGGGGAGCAAACGAACAAACCAGTATGGAACTGTGAAATTTGCTCTTGGGGGTTAATTTACAGTCCCGCGTCTTTTAACGACTCGCTTTCTTTTCTGGAGATTTTTCTCTCTGCTATAGTTGGTCTCTATGATCACGCAAGCTTCTCTTTATTTTAAAATTTGTCCCCTGAACTGAAAAAAGTAAAAAAAAAAGTCAACATTTGTTTTTATTGAAGAAAATACAAAACAAGAGAGCAGATCGTCAAGTGCAACTGGATTACAAAATCACCTTCGGGGGTTAGCAAGCCTCAGTGAGCATGGGGTGGTTAACCCCAAGTATTAAAATTATTATGAATGAAAAATTATTAAAAGGTCAAGAAATTCATGGAAAAGCTTATAAATTAATATGTAATGAATAGAAAATAGTTCAGTCTGTAAAAATAAATATATCGGTTTTAAAAAGATATAGAGCTTAGTAAGTGAAATATTAAAAGAAGAGATCATGGAGCAAATTATTTGAGTCAATCAAAAATATTTATAAATATTTTTACTTCTCAAGGGCTAATTTAAAAAAAAATAGCTCTTCTTATCAAAAAGAAAAAATGCGTTTTAATATTAATTTAAAATATTCGGTAAGAATGCGGAGTTAAGTTTGAAAGTTAGTGCAGAAAAAATAATTTAATTCAAATAATTGCATGGTCTATCAGTTTTAACTATTTCTTAAAATTATATATCATATTTTTAAAAAAAATCCAATCTAATATTATAATCATGTTGTATTATTCTCCAAACTACGCGAAATTATTGTATATATGTTTTGTTGTGTATGTTTATTTTCAAATCCTAGCAGAAAAGCAGAAGAAATTAAAAAGAAGAAAGCCAATCTTCTCGATTCAATAATTTCTTAAAGAGTTTAAAGTTTCTTTAAAATACGCTTCAAACATTTTATAATAAAAAGGCTAATGAAAATGTATGCAAACAGTGTGCAGTTTTTTTGGAAAGAATATGCAGTTTTAAGGAGCCTAAAAAACTATTTCAGGCTTTTAAAAAGCGCGATGAAAGCGGTTTATAATATAACAAGTTTTATAGACTAATTAAAAAGAGTTATTAAGAATTCCTTAAAGATGAGAGCACTTTATGGAGTAAACAAATGTGTCTTTTTTTATATATATATTTATAATATCAGCAAAAAAAAACTTTTTATTTAACAATTTTTTCACATCAATGAAGCAATTGAAAGTATTCTATCTTTTGACATTAACAAAATGAAGATGAATTACAGTAATTTAATATTTTGTTTAAAAAAATAAAGGATTTACTTTATTTTGTTTTAGTAAGGATAAATTAATATACAATTTTTAAATAAATTTTGACAGAAAAAAGCTTTAAGTAAAGAAACTATATAAATATATATTAAAAAAAAAAAATTCTGTCGAGTGCTTTAAACTTCAGAAATTAAAAGGGGGGCAATTTATACTGTCGAGTGCTTTAAACTTCAGAAATTAAAAGGGGGGCAATTTATACGGGTGAGGGGGCTTGTGGGGTCAGTTTTTGCAAATTTGTCAAAATTTTTAACTCTTGAAGTGCTTTTTTAACATTAATTTGGATGTTTCCCTGTATTCTGGGTTATAACTAAATTAGCAAAGTTTAGTTTTTCCATAATATTTTATTTTTTAAGAAAATGTTATTTTTGTCCACACCAGTCTCGCTATGGGGCTAATGTGAATAATTTTAATGACTAGTAAGTAGTTATCTCAGATAAGTGCGCAGTCGCTTGCAAGTACTCAAATATTAAAAAAAATACTATTGTAAAATGATGTATTGGTTTTAGCCTATTAAATTAAACGTTTTAGCATTTTTTTTAATCAATTATTATTTTCTCTCTTCAAAAAAATGAGGAGAGTTAATGCTAGTGTCACAGTTTGATTGAAAATAAATTCCTCTAAAAACTATCATTAGCAAACGTTCAATATATAAAACTTGAAAATAAATTTGTTTTTCATCGTATAAGAAAACTAGATTATTCTAATATTTCGAATCTGTCTTTAATCTAATATTTTGTATCTCAAATTAATAGTTGTCGCTGGCAAACTACTGTTCTCTTGGCACTGAAACTTGCGTGGGTTGAGACGAAAGAGTTTTCTTTAAAGATAATGATAAATTTTTAGTAATTATGCAAAAGCTTATGAATAATAATCACAAAAAATAAACATTTTATAATCATGTTTATTATTTTTTACTCGTGTATTTGTTTTCAATTAGTAATGCAATGTGGAAAAAAATTCAGGTTTGCTTGTTTATTGTAACAAATTCCGTTTTCAAGCCCATTTCTAAAGCTTATGAGCTGTTAATGTATTCAATGGTGATAAAAATGTAGTATTAGAAAATAATAAATATTGCTTTTAGAAAATGCTTAAAAAAATTGGTTTGTTAGTGGGATAAAAATTTGATGTACTTTTTTTTATTCCGAAATCCTAATTAACAGCCTTAAGCAATACATTGGTTAATCTATTCTTGATAATTCACCTCTTTAAATAACAAAAAAAAAACTTTCTGTTGTTTACTTGCAAAAAACTGTCAAGTTTTTAAACGGGGAAAATGCAATCGATAACTATGGAGAAGCAAACTGATTAACTCTCTAACTCATAATTTAATTGCAAGGTGATAAATTATTATCTTTAGAATCATCAGTTTGGGAGCCACTCGTATACACACAATTTATTTTAAACATATTTTCGTTATTGCATAACAAATAAATCTATGACATAACTTTTATTATCAGTAAAACTAATCTATTTATAACTCTGTTTGCCTCTTATCTGCCAATATTCTTTTTTTTTCTTCTTCTTATTTTGCCTCCGTATAAATATAATTTCCATTCCGAACTGTCTTTTATGAATTCACTAGAGATCTTTTGATCAATAGCGCTATGCTTGTTAATGTCTTCCTTAATAGGATGGTAAAGGAAAGCATCAAGTCGATGAATGGTTGAAAAAATTGTTGCCTTATGCTTTTTCACCTTCTTAGAGCTGTTGTTTAATCCTAGATACGAAGTGAAATGTTCCTGTAAGCTGTTTATCTTCTTAAAGTTATCTGTGAATAAGTAATGCACGTAAAAGTGACTTAATGTATTTTTCTTTTTATCTGAACACGTTATATTATCAATCTAAACTCGAATAATGTTTGGCAATGGCACTTGAGCAACAAACTTGGGACTTCATGAACCACCCAGATATCAATAGATTTAGTTTAAAAATTAAAAACTAAATGTTAAACCATCAGCTCACTGCGCTCGCCAGACCCAGAATATGTTCCCTAGGGATTGCTTCGCAATTCAAGCTCGCATTGGTTATTTATGTATTTCACTCTAGCTTTGTATTTATGTTGGCACTCTCTATAAAATGAAGTTATTTAAATATACAATATTTACAGTGGATGAATCGTTTGATCGATACTCATTTTATTAAGTTTATATACTTTTCAATACTTTATGAAAATTAAATTCTGAAGAAACAATTCACACATGAAGGAAGAAATTCTGATAAAACTAACCTGCTGTATTTTAAAGACATTTCTGGTTAATACAAAACATAATTGTGTCAATAAAACCAAAATATACAGTATTTAAATTTTTAATGAGTTAACGGTTTCCATCCATATGGAAACGGTTTACTGGCAATTCTGGTTTTCAAAATTTTAGTTTTTATGATCAAAGATTTAGTAAAATACACAAAACTGAAAACTAAATTTAACTGAATAAATGGTTATCATTCCATTCTCTTAGGTATCCTGAGAGAATTACCAGATTTTACAACACTTGGAAATGTTTAACACATCTTATAAAACGAGATCTTATTGTTAATTCTACAAAATTCATTACACAAGGGCTTCAGTAAAAGTTAACGTGATTTTTGATGTTCCAAACGAGTCAGAAATAATGACAAATTTCACCATATTCAGGTAGCTTTGATCATAATGTTTTTTCTCAGTGTAGCTATTCTTTGTATACTCATTTGTAAGCTTCAGTGTATAGGCTCACAACAGCTTTTAGTCTTTGATTCTAACATTAACTCGCAAAATGTATAAAAATAACTGCATAAAATGTAAGAAAATAAAAAAAATACAAAGCAGATCTATGTTTGTTGCAGACTGCATCGCCCTATTGAGTTTATTTTTAAGCCTCATTAGAGCAAAAATATAGCTCAAAATTACTATTGAATCTGTGTAAACTTAATAGCACAATTAAAATAAAATTAAAAGACAGTTTCTTTATAAGAGTATTTCGCCTTTCACCTTTCGTTGCTGCCTGACTTATAGCTCAGTTTTTTTAACTCTTCTTAATCAAGATAAGAATTTTCATTCACAAATTTATAATTAAGTACATTCAGGCTCTCGTGATTTTGAATGCTCACTCACTTGATATTTCAACTTTCAGTTCTTTGTTGCCAACGCAAGAAAAGAATATACATATTCTTTTTATTAAAGGTAAGCTGTGATAAGATTTAAGTTTTAGTGAGCTATTTCTCCAATTACACCAAGTTCATTCGGGTTTATAAATATTGCAATACATTATTATACCGTTAAAACTAAAGCGTAAAAAAATATCTGGATGATATGAATCAACCTAGCGAAAGAAAATATCCTGCTTTGATTGACATTTAGCCAAGTTTTGTTTAAAAGCTTACGCATGGGATGAGGAGACAGGACATATATATTACCCGTTGCACTTCGCCAAGGCAGAAAAATTTGAAAAAAATGTCTAAAAAGAATTATGAAAAATGGTAAGTGCGTATGAAAACAACGCAGATAATTTTTTATTTGGTGGTTTGGAAGACTCTGAGTTTGTCTGCCGTGGAAGTGGTTCTTTTGCATATAGATTTAAACCATTTGGTCAAAAGATATAGTTTTAAAACTCAGGTTAGTAAACTGATGGAAAAACTGAACGTTTGTTTTCACTTTAGCAAGTACATTCTAATTAAATAAATATAATCCAGTCCAATGTTGCTTCAAAGCACGAGGTTGCTGAAGAAATGATGAAATGTTTTTACACTTCTAGTGATTTGCAATGTTTCTGAAGCAAGTGGTTCTAGGCTGGCAACACAGCGGCGGAAAGGGTAAAAAACTTATAGCTAAAATTTTGTTTCAGTTCTTTATATTTAATTAGGCAAAGAAAAAAAATGGTTTTTACATTCTTTTTTTTAAAAAAAAAACATTGCTTATNCAGTACCCTTCCAAATGATTAGGGACCCTTAAAATTTCTAAAAAATAGTCATTTTTCAAAGTGTCATTACTTTTTCAAAAATGAATCATTTTCATAAAAATTTCTGAATATCATGTTCAGGTCTTCTACTTTCACCCAAAAGTTACTAATTTAATTTATCTCAATTTTTTGCAAAAATTTACACTTTTGAACAAAGCAATATTTTTTTTAAAAAAAAATGTCAAGTCTGACAAGTTGCTACTTTGTAAAAAAATTTTTGACATAAAAATTATTATTTATACATTAAAGTACAAGTCATCAACTTTAAAACACGCTAACGTAAATGACTTTACGATTTGTTTTGACCGAGATATGAGATTTTGATAATTTTTTGCCATTTATAGTGAAAAGTGAGTTGTGGCAGTATTTTTGGTGAAAGAAACCTGGAATAGCCCAGATATTCTTGCGAAAGCACGAGCTTGTATTAAAAGTATGCTGCGAAGAATAAACGCAGTTATACAAGCAAAAGGACATGTTACAAAATATTAAGATTTTTTTATTATATTTGTTTTTGTAAAAATGTTTATGAATTTTATAGTAAAGTTAAATTTCTTGAGTCGTTTTTTAAAATTTTATTGCAAATTTATAAATAATGTTCTTGTTTGTAATAATGTTTTGAACAAAAAAACTTAATTAATCCGAATAAGAAAGTTGCAAAAAAATAATACTAAATAATTTTCGAATTCACATTAATTTCGTTTTCACTATAAATGACAAAAAAATTTCAAAATCCCATATCTCAGTCACAAAAAATCGTAAAGTCATTTACTCTAGTGCGTTTTAAAGTTAATGACTTGTACTTTAATGTGTAAATAATAATTTTTATGTAAAAAATTTTGTTACAAAGTAGCAACTTGTCAGACTTGACATTTTTTTAAAAAAAAAATTGCTTTGTTCAAAAGTGTAAATTTTTGCAAAATATTGAGATAAATTAAATTGATAATTTTTAGGTGAAAGTAGAAGATCTGAACATAATATCCTGAAATTTTTATGAAAATTGATTAATTTTTTAAAAAGTTATGACACTTTGAAAAATGACGATTTTTTTAGAAATTTTAAGTGTCCCTAATAATTTGGATATCAATATATCAGATATTTTGCCCTAATTACCAGAATTGTGTTTTTTTATAGTGCGGTAATTTTACAATAGTCTTTTCTGCATGTATTAGGCATAAAAGCACTTTTATTGTACATAAAATTTAAAACAAATCTACTTCACTCAGTAGAAATAACAATAATAATAATAAAAATTATACACGTGCATACACATGGAAAAGCGTGACTTTTTCCTTCATTTCCTTCCCTTCTATGATTTCCTTATGGCCCACATACATTTTTATTTCCCCAAATGGACAAAGATAGAAATTACCTGGATTAAAATAAACTTACTAATAAAATTAAAGGATTGAATTACAGTGCTTGAAATCATATAATTATTTTCATGGTTTTTTAATTTCAATGGTGAGCTTACAGTTTTCGTATTTGTACAAGATGCTGGAGTCGGTGAATATTGAAGCTGGAAACTAAATGAAGTATATTTACTTTCTAAATAAGTTGAGTTTAGTTTACTACAGGTTTTACATATCAATATTTAAATGCTTGATTAGTCCCGCAGTGGACTGATCGTTAAGACACGGTTCCCCGCAGATCACCGAAGTCAAGCATCACTGGCTGCGGTCAGTGTGCGGGTGGGTGACCACTTGGATCAGTCTGCGTAGGGACCGAGGGTGTGCGGTATTGGTCGTCGTTAAACTGTGCTACCGTAAAGTGCTCGACTTCGCGTGCAGGTCGTTGGGCTACCGAAGCGGGGGTGCCATCCCCTCTGCAGAGGATCAAAATTGTGATGGCATGTCTTCGGATCATCCTCAGGGATGTTTCCCAGACCGTCGCCAATAGCCCATTGTGCAGCTCTAGTGCGACGTAAATGAACTACAACAACAACTACAAATGCTTGATTATAAAGAAAATTTACGTAGCTGCTAAATTTATGAGAATTGGAGAAATGAAATGAATGTAAAACCATTCCTCCATTATATAATCTGCTTAAAAACTTTGTTTGAACGTTAAATGGACTCTAAAAAATTTTACAAGGCTATTAATAAATTCATATCTATGCTGCAACTTTAACAAGATCCAAAGCACGTAAATTTAAAAGCCAATTCGTGAAGAAACCCAGTTTTTGATGCAGAGATGCTACCAGTCAATCAAATTTAAATTCTCCTAAAAAAAGTTGGTATTAGATAAATAACTGAAGACATAAAGCATTTTTGTAGTAAATATATGAAGCCATGAAGTGTTATAGCACATCAGAGTTGGAACGAACATTTTGGATCACTTTAAGCCGTTAGAAACGTTTTAGAAAATATAGTTGAATAATAATTTATTTCATTGCTATTTTGCCATAATAAAACAACAGTCAAATAGCTATAAATAAAATGGTACAACAATATTTCCTCCATTCACTTTAACATATGAAGAGTACGAGTGCCCCGCCCTCTTCAGTTTGTCACCCTGGACTATTAGAATAATATAATATCTTTCACGCATAGATAAAAGCACCACAAAGCGAAAATCGTCTAGTATTTCCCATCTCTTGCTATAAGTGAAACAACAATTACACGGTTATTTAATAAAACACAATTCAACCACATCCCAACTCAAATGTCCATGACCTAACTAAAAGTCAAGCTCCAATATCAAATAAAATTTCGTTTTTATGGTTTCAAAACTTTGCTAGTTGTTGTTGTTGTTAATTTAAGTTGCACTAGAGCTGCACAATGGGCTATTGGCGACGATCTGGGAAACATCCCGGAGGATGATCCGCAGACATGCCATCACAATTTTGATCCTCTGAGGAGGGGATGGCACCCCCGCTTCGGTAGCCCGACGACCTGCGCGTGAAGTCGAGCACTTTACGGTAGCACAGTTTAACGAAGACCAATACCGCACACCCTCGGTCCCTACGCCGACTGATATAAGTGGTCACCCAACCGCACACTGACCGTAGCCAGTGATGCTTGACTTCGGTGATCTGCTGGGTAGCGTGTCTTAACGATCAGTCCACTTCGGGACTTTGCTAGTTGTAAATGGTTAAAAAACCGTATTGTTTTAATGGTTAAAAACCATGAATACAAAACTATACGGTTATTTCATCATAAGTTGTAAACGGTTTCAATATCGTAAAGAAAAAAAAATTCTTTACCTTAAACTTTACGGTTAACTTGATTGATGTACTACTGCCGGTTAATTTACCATAATTGTAGAATTATATTCTTACAGTGTATCTTTCATCTCACAGTTTAAATTTTATTGGATAATTTGTGCAAACTATAAATTTGGTAAAATATTATATGAAACCGCAATAATTATAATTAATCAATCCTTACTAAAAATACATCGCATATATATTTGTGATTTCATTATCTTATTTTCTCCTTTAGTTAACAACGGAAATACCTTTTCTATGCTCCAATGTGACAAACATGAAAAATCCCTGCTCTTTCGTATCCAGTGAGATCCATTGGAAGGCTTTAAGATCTTTTGCTTTCTCTAGAAAGATAACATCTGCAAAAGAAACACCCTATTGAACTTAATTCAGTATTATTAGAACTGAAAGGCCATGTATAACATTCGACAATACTTGATAAGGGTTAAAAGAACAGCTGAATTTGGGAAGAAGATAATTTGTTTTCGACCAGAGAATAAATCTTGAATTATTTGCACTTTTGGAGATAAATCCAGAATGAATAGATATAGTGTAAGAATAGTTTTATTGCTACAGTGTTAACCATAGTAGTGTTTGACACATTTTAATTTAAAGCCTGTTTAAGATTTTCGTAGTTCAGTTTTGTTAACACAATTGCAATATTAAACATGGATTTTTCTCATTTGTCAATTTTTCTTCACCAAGAAGACAGCACAAAATTATCTTAAAGTTTAATTTTTATGAAGTAAGAAAAGCAATGCCTATGTATTATTTTATTTAGATAATGATTTTTATCAAGTTTCTAAAGTTGTTTCATTGATTATTTTAGACTGGATGGAATGGGCTTTCGTGCATTTCATATTTTCCCTACTTAGCAAAGATAGAAGACTGGTTTCTATCAAGTAATTTTTTTTATGTAACTCACAATATTGAATATTAGACGTTACTATAAGGAGAAAAGAAAAGAAAAACGGTTTATATACATGAAAGCTGATTCTGAGAAAAAACTTTCAACTTTGATTTATTGTAAATGTTATGTAAATAATTATCGCAGAATGTTATGCAACCAATATATTCCCTTATCAATTCTGTTGATCGATCTTCTGCTTAAAACCTTTCCCTGATTTTTTTTTTGACAAAATTTGACGAAATCCTTGCTTGGAGACTTTTCCAGGAAATGAGTTCTTTAAAAAAACGAAACATTTCGCGAAAGTTGAGTAATCATTTATTAAAGTGTGTTCATGTTGTTTAATTAACTGATAAATGTTTTGTACATTTCTGCTCCAAATTTCTCGTGTTTTTAAGCTACGTTACCCTAAATTTAACCTGAGTCAATTTTAATCAAATCTGCTAATTAATTTTGCATATAAAATTAATTAATTTTGAATATTATACAAATTTTATATTTAGCAATGCACTGTTTTTCTTCCATTATGTAAAAAAAACAACGATAAATTGAAAAATTGAGCAAGTTTGAATTGCATAGGATTATCACTGTATGGATGAGTTTCATAATTTTTTGCAACACTTTTTAGTCACTTAAAATGTTCTCAAAAATGAAACACACTCTTAAAGTAAAAATTAGAATAAGTACTCAAACTTTCGATCACTCACTAGAATAAAACTATTCAGAGCTCAAAACTATTTTGAGTCTCAAAATTAAAAATTATTGATGACAAAAATGCTTACTCATCAGAAGGATTTTTTTGTATCGAATTGATTTAATTGAATATAGTGGAGGGTTTAGTTCATACCGCAGACAATCACTTGACCTACAAATAATACTGCCCACTCCAAATCATAAAATCTCACATAGGCACAATCATTTTACCAATGCTCATAACGCCGAAATGGTTACTTTTCCGACAGATCATTTCGCCTAATGCTCGTTTTGCAGTCATGATTATTACCCAGACAGCTCATTTCATTTGCAGCTCGTTTCGCCAATACAATCATTACGCCGACAGCTCGTGTTACCGAAACGATCCTTTCGTCCACAGCTTGTGTCACTGGAACCACCATTTCACCGACATGATCAATTCAATTTTGATGTATATTTTCTGACAAACTTTCTTAATTGTATTTAAAATTTTTAGGTTTTTGGCATGCAATATTTTGTAATAATTGCAAATTTGTTAATAACTAACTTACTAATTCAAAAGTTTCGTTATTGGTTAATGGAGAACCAGTTATTAAGCATTAGCTTTGCAAAGATGTTCCTAGGTTAAATTGAAGTGTGTTTCAACTTAAAATATTTGCTAATTTTTTAGTTTTTAAATTAAAAAAAATATCCTTGTTTGAAAATTAGAAATAAAATTAATTTACAGTTAGAAAATATAATAAAAATTTATTATTAATAAAAAAACTTTTTATTGAAAGAATTTTGTTTTTCTTGGTTTAAGCGTGATGCGTCTGAAAAACTGCTGGCTACTGCATACTAAAGATATAATTTTCTTATATTTATTTCAACACATAATTATTATTTAGTTTTTTTTACCATATGCACTTAAAATTTCACTACTTAAATAATGTTTTTGTAAAAGGATAACTAAATAAATTTGAAAAAAAGTTTAGGAGGCAGCTTTTTATATTATTTTAAAAACAGTAGTTTCCTAACCGTTTTATGAAACGTTTATACTAACAATGGTATTTACTTTGGTTAATTTATAACAAGTATCTATTTGAAATGGTGAATGATTTTATTAAATATTCAAGTATTAATTTCCTCTTTATTTGCTATTGGAACCAAAACTAAGCAATCTAAAACTGATATAAATAGTTGATTAGAACTTACGCAGTTAAGTTGTAAGTTTAGATGCAGTTACTTACAATCATGTCGTTGGTTTACACTTCTATATTTTTCATAGAGCATGAATTATAATTTGGTATAAAAAAAATTTTAAAAAAAATTCAGCGAAAAGAAATTAATGGCTAAACTATTAACTAAAGCCATTCATAATTTTTGCATTTGTGTTTCCTGTAACTAAAGTCGATATTGATGTGTTTTACCCTGTATAGATATGTAATATAGGAAACCGATATTAAAGGGATATATTATAGCTGACTTTTTTGCCTGCATCGAATATAATACTATAAATAAACTCATGCTTGTGAAAATTGCAACACCATGAAGAACTTATGCGAGTGAGCTGAAATTTTCAGGAAATGCAAAGTAGAACATGATATGCAAATGATTAGAATTTCAGATCCATAGCGCATGCGTATGCCGAGCAGCGCCCTCTGAACGGCTGATGGATCCGAATAAATAGACGGCTGTAGCAAGGAGTCTATGGTTATCGGTGGTTATCTGCTTGTGGTAAACCTTAGCTTAGTCGTTACTTATGCCTCTTCGACGAAAAAGAGCGAGATTTCAACAACTTACGGAGTTTGAGCAGGGGAGAATCATCGGCCTTCGTGAAGCTGAATTGTCTTATCGTGAAGTAGCCGTTTGTGTGCAGCGTAACAGCAGCACAGCAAAGCGTGTTTGGAAGCAGTGGATGGACGAGTGTCAGACAACTCGGAAATCTGGGAGTGGAACCCGAAATGTCACGTCAGCTTTCGATGGTAGGCACCTGGTCCGCATGGCGCTGATGGACCGTACGGCTCCCTCTAGACAACTGGCAGCACAGTGGTCAATAGCTACAAGTGTTTCATTGTGTGCTTCATCAATTCGTAGACGTCTGCTGCAGTGTGGACTACGCGCAAGGACTCCTTTATACAGGATCCCCCTCACGCTAAACCATTGCCGCCTGCGGCTGCAATGAGCCAACCAGCATAGGGACTGGCGTGCTGATTGGCAGCGTGTCGTGTTTTCTGACGAATATCGCTTCAATTTTGTGCTACAATGATGGCCGCATTCGTGTCAGACGCTATGCCGGTGAACACCACCTTCAGGAGTGCGTTATCGAACGCCACAGTGGACGAACACCCGGAGTTATGGTCTGGGGTGCATATCATATCATGGACGATCTCAATTGCTACGAATTGTGGGTAATCTGAACAGCAACCGGTACATCAGCGACGTTCTACAGCCTCAAGCTGTTCCCTTCCTTCAAGCCTTGCCAGGTGCTGTATTTCAGCAGGACAATGCCCGCCCTCATATTGCTAGGACTGTTCAATCCTTCCTTGCATCGCGACAGGTACAACTTCTTCCTTAGCCGGCGTATTCCCCGGATATGTCGCCGATTGAACATGTGTGGGGTTTCGTTGGTCGGCGTCTCGCTCGTGATCCTCGTCCTGTTGCTTCTACAGACGAACTTTGGGTACGCATAGAAACAATATGGAATGCTCTTCCTCAGACAGACATTCAAAATTTGCTTTACTCCATGCCACGTCGTGTAGAAGCACTTATTGCGGCTCGTGGAGGCTACACAAAATGCTGATTTTGATCGCTTGTGATTGTTTGTTTGATTTGAAAGTTTAATCATTTATTTGTACCACTACCACTCAACTGTGTATTAAATTTAATTTAATTATGACGATTCTTTCATGGTGTTGCAATTTTCACAAACATCGGTTTATTTTTTGCGAACAGGTGGAAAGAGGTGTATTAAGAGTATACTTAAGAGTTCTTATAAAAATATGGTTCTTATGGAGGAATTTTAAATGATTAGCATGAAAAATAACGAAGTAATACATTATATACAAGATATAAAAAAAAAGGAATTCTTAGAGCCTTAGTCAGGGGATCGGATAAGACGCAATTATTTTCAATTAAAATATTTATTTCTTAAATAATCAAAAATTTCTAAATTCCTAAATTTCCCAAATTTTCTAATGGAACTTTTAATAAACACTTTTAAATAAATTTTTAGCAAAAGGTATTTTGAAAATGAAAGAAACCAAATGAAAGATTATGCATGCACTCCATTTAAATACATCACGCTATAATAAAGGGTTGCTCAAAATAGAGCAAAAGTTTGTCAAATTTGATAATGTTACATACTCAAAATAGCTCCGAAACAAATATATTCGAATTTGAGAACACCTTGCCATCATGATTGAGTATAGTGGCATGCTTAAAATTGAAACAACATATACTCCTTTTTTTTAAATGCTCAGTCTCAAAACTGCCAATTCAATTACTTAATTTTGGGTAAGTTGCTGAGTGTTGTTTAAATGAGTTTCGATATTGAAACGTCATTAACATTTTTTCGTTATTTATCTGCACGTTAAACTGACATAATTCTAAAAACATATTTTAATAATTATTTGATTTTAATGAAGTAAGGAGAACTTATTAAAACACAAAATGTAATATATAAAGCAAGTAACGATTTCATACATTCATATAGACTTACACTAACCAGAATCTTTCAACAAATATTTAAAATATTTTCGAAACAAGTCTGCCAGATTATAAAATATGAAAATAGGAGTTTAAATAGAGGATGACGGGATCATTTTATGACTCGTTCCTATTGAAGTATAGAAGAACGTTTGATTTGTTAGTTTGATGTGCGCAAGGTTACTATACTATAGGTTAATACTGGAGTTTAATCCTGGAAGTTAATACTGTATAATTCAAATTTAATAATTAAAAAAGAGAATTTTAATTATGAAATTTTAATATAGATGCTTTTAGAGATATTTTTTGATACTTAATGGAAAAAAAATACTTTAAAAATTCTTTATGAATTATTAGACGATTTTTTGCCACTGATTTGGCCAAAATTGTTTGCTCATGGTAAAATCTAAATTTAGTTAACAAAGAAATTTTTGATAAATTTGACAGAAATTTTTGAAATATGTTTGACAAACCAGTAACTCACTTAATTTTCGAATTAATTAACACCGTTCTGACATAAACAATAATAAAATTATCAATAACCTGGAATTGAAAAATTTTAGGGTGCATAGTCAAATTTTGCTGAATGGGCAAATATATATATATATATATATATATATACAGTGGTACCTCGAGATACGAGTGCCCTAACATACGAGTTATTTGAGATACGAGCTGTCGAGCGAGCGAAGTTTTGTTTTGAGATACGAGTGACATTTGAGATACGAGGAACGGCCAGGCAAGTCCTTCTCATCCTCGACAATGCTCCTGCTCACCCACCGAACCTCGAACATGACATCCTCGAAGAGTTCAAGTTTATAAAGNTATATATATACTATATAATATATTATAGATATACATATTAATACTTTTCTTTTAAAATTTACTTACATTTTTATAACTCTCTTTTTGACTTGTGTTATTGACAAAAAACCTTTTTTTTTCCTCTAAGTGCTTTGTAAAGTTTTAGCTCGCATAAATAATTCACTAAAATCTCTATCTCATCTAATCACGTTCTGAAATTCACTCTATCTCATCTTATTCCTTTTCTGGCTAGAGCCATTAAAAGCGAAATTAATGTTATTGTTTTCGAGCTAGATCACATCAACTCTATCTCTGCAATTATTTTAAAATTTAACTCTATCATTTTACCCGGATAAGCACGGTTTTTTCTTTTAGATATTTCAAATGTTTGAATTCACCTAAATCCATGCATCTAAAAGTCAATTTTGCCCTCCATCTTGTATCTTTTCTACCTACGCTATTAAAAGTGAAGCTATACGGCTATTTAAAGTGTTATTATTTCTTGGGTATTCAAATAACATGACTACGTCAACTACAACTGTGTAAGTTTTTCAAAATTCCTTTTCATAATTTTAGTCGGATAAGCGCTGAATTATAATTTAACTACTTTCCAAAAAAATTAGAAGTTGTATTTTCTTTTTTGACGCTTTAAAAATAACTGAAAATCGTTTGCATTTTATTGCTATGGCATATTTTAAAAAATTTTCAAGTGATACTTTAATCAGAATTAGTATCTTGAAATATGTAACTATTATTTTTCTGATCTTTGTGGAGATATCTGTTAATTCCATTTACTTTTTCCTAATAGCTTACACAGGAAAAAAAAAACTTCCCAATTAAGAAGAAAGAAAAGCTTTATAATGCGAAAAATGATCTCTTTCTGGATATAATTTGTAGGCATGATTAAAAAGAATGATATAATTATGTTTCCTTAATTATACTCTCTGTACTACGTTGCTAACTATTTTCAGAAAATATTAGATAGTATAATAGGATCTGTTCTCATGGAGAAAATGTGATTAAATAAGGACTTCTGCTTTTTTATAAATCTAATTAGTTTTGTCTCTAGTAATAGTATATATATAGTGAAAAATTAATAACTTAAAATAATTCAGAATCATATGTAAAAATGTATAAAAAATATTTTTGTGTATAATGGTTGTTATTATTGTCGTCATTTTACGATTATTATCGGGTAAAAAGGTATTTTATTAATTTATATCATAAAAATTTACAATAAACACAAATATTTAGTTTTGAAGTTCATTCGAGCTTTACAATTCTATGTATTTATTTTGTTCGATTACTAAAGTAGATTAAAATGCATCGAATAAAATTAGAAAGGATAAACAATTTATTTAGAAGGTAAAATAAATAAGAGGCTACTTTAATATTCCCAAATAAATGTATTTCAATAGTTTAAAATTGCTCACACGTTTCGATGCTTACATCAAAACTTGTAAGATTATTTTAGAATAGAGAAGGAATTGAGTTTCTTGATGTGCAAAAAAAATTGCTTTAAAATTGTAAGTTGTTCCGCATAGAAAAAAAAATATGGTACCAAACCACCAGCAGATATTGAAATTTACAATGTTTCTGGCTACATGGGAACACCATGAAGCTCGAAAATTTTACCGAAGCATTTGGTAGTGATTTTGATAAAACTATTAATTAAGTATAGTTTCATAAGATGTGACAAAAATGTGTAAATATGGTGAAATATTGTAATTTTGTAAGATCATAGAGTCAAAACTATTTATTCGATTATATTTACTTTTCAGTTTCGTAGCTTTTACTAAATGCATAGTAATAAGAACTATAATTTTGAAAACCAGAATTTCTCGTAAACAGTTACCATACTAACTTCACGTTTACCAAATGAATGTTTTTAATACCGTATATTTTAGATTTAAATCAAAGAATTATTGTCTTTTTTATTCATTTTTTTTACCAGAAATGTCATTACCATACAGTACGATGATTTTAACAGAATTGTTTGCTCCTTATATAATAAGATTAAATTCTTTGGTTTGGAAAGTTGTAGACGCAATCTTTTTTCGAACTTCATTGATGGTAGGTGTGAATTTCATGAATTATTTTTTTTCCAAACAAGCTTTCTTGCATGTTCTTAATTGGTATCAAAAATAAAAAATTGACAATTAGAAATATCGTTATTTACTTATTATCCTATTTAACAAAGTAGCCTATTTAGCAAAGTACTATTTTTAAATCATTAAAAAAATTGCCTTTCGAAAAGAATAATTTTTTTTTAAATTTAAACAAAACTGAGCATGTACCATATGATCGTAAATATTTCAGATAGCTTCTATAAATTTATTATGAATGGTTTTGATATAAATGTTTTTTAAAAGAAAAAAAGTACGAAAATTACATCATAAAGTTAGTTTCTGAAAATAATTTATTCATTATATTTTCGAAATTATTCAAAGGAAATTATTCCATTTTAAATTGATTTTTTATTAATTTTTCGTTATCTCATTTTGAAAGAACTGATTTTTTTTGATCAATGTACAAAGTAATTATTAAAGGAAATAATAGAATAATAATTAGGTTCTTGATAATCAGCATCATCCCGACAGTGATCAGCAAATTTTAACAATGTGGCTAACGGCACATTTTACAAATATAATTTTGTTGCTTTTAAAGCAATTTGGAAATTCGCATTGGGAAAAACAATTGTAAATTATTTAAAGCTATTATAAATTGGTAAAAATAACTGACACTTTTAATGACTGGATAACTTATTAAGAATGTGGTGTGAAAGTTAAAACATAATTACCGCCTTGTTTTTTGATTGCTTTAAAAAACCGTTGCAGGAATAAAAAAAATGAAATTTAATGCAAAACAGACGATTATCTTCTAAAGAAAAATAATAATTAAAATAAGAACTTACCTCTAAAATGATTTTTTAAAGTATTATGACGAAGCAAATACCGTTTTCACTATTCCAACCAGATGTCTTAAAGCAGCAATGCCATGTTATTTCCTTTAAAATAGAGAACTTTTTTTACTGGGATGCGTCCCCTGATGTATATTTTGGAAAGAATATAAAAAATAAATAAATAAAATAACCTGTTTTTACACATATAGTGGTCATAATACATATAACCACACAATATAAGGGTTGCCCAAATGAAAAGTTGACATGTACGATTGCATCAGAATGACTGCAGCATGAGTAACGCCACCAAACAGAGATATAAAGGTTGGTGGGAAGCGTGTACTGCATACATGTTCCGTAATTCCAAGCCACATTTTCATTAGCTTCTATCAATACCATATCAGGTGAATCTGCAAGAGCTTTCGGGCCATTACAGAGCAACAAGACAAGATCCAATGTCCACTCTACTGCATAGGGGTTCAACAGTGGAAGCTGTATATGCTACAGTGTGTGCTACTGGTCGTAAGTAAAGTCTTGCTGCTTGTCAGATCGCCGAGCGATTAGCGTGCCTGACTGCAAAGCTAATGGTTGCGGGTTCGAATGCCTCTCAGAGTATGGATGCTTCTCTCTGTGTGTTCTCCTCTATTGTGTGCGTGATGTGTGAACGTTTCCCACCCTATAAACTGGCATCTCTGGTAGAGTGGTGTGGGTATTATTGCTCACCTGCGTTGCTTAGGTTACAAGGTGCACACCAGGGAACGTTAAATGCGCAACATTTCCGGTACCTTCTATGTCGAAGAACGATACGTTTAGTGTCTACCGTTATATAAAAAAGTCTATACGTGGATACGCCCATATTGGAACAACTCATGGTAATACTGTTTCTGATTGCGGAAGATGAGAGTGTAATGCAGATGTCCAGTGATGATGTCCAGTAATGCAGATGTCCAGTAATGCAGATGTCCAGTGCTGAAGTGGCAGTCTATGGCGTGCACTGTTTTGTCAAACGGTTGTAAACAAATGATGTAAACTTTTCGTGAATTATGGCAAAGATAAAGGATGGCGGGAAGGATGCCACTCCTACACACCCGAAGAAAGCGAGTACTCACTTTAAACAAACATCATTTCTTCTACCAAGTAAAAGAAAAGCGCTGATGTCAACATGGAAAGAGAGACTTTTATTTTTCTTTGATTGCTGCAGACCACTCTTTATTGATTTTCTGCCCCAAGAGAGTAATATCAATTCAATACAATACTCTGATAAAACTTCGAAAAACAACAGAAATAAAAATACCAAGCCTTCTCACACAACAAGTGATCCTTCTCCATGATGATGCCTGCCCACACGTCGTCTGTGAAACCCAAATGGCTTTACAAAATTTCCGTTGGTAAGTGTGAAAACACCTGCAGTACAATACGGAAATGTCACCCAGTGACTTCCACATCATTAGGTCACTTAACATAACATTAGAGGGGCCACTTTTCATTCAGACAATGGAATAAAAATAGCTGTGCAGGAATTTCTTCAGAATCAATCACAATATTTCTACATCAAAGGTATAGACCGGCTATCTAAAACATGGGACATAATACAATGTCCATGTTGATTTCTTTTGGTTTCAAATAAGGGTATCCTTTTTATTCAACTTGTTCACTTTTGATTTCAAAAACTCTTATGCATCGCAAATATTAACACTTACTGAAAACCTGTCTGATATATTTAGTCTCAATAACTTTAGTTTTCAATGAAATTTTATTCGTGAAATTATAAAAGGAAAAATAACGGAAACCTGTAAAGTTTTTCATATTTGTGGCTTAATTTTTTGAAATAAAATTTTTGCAAACAAATAAGTTTAAGTTTATTAAACATACGATTTTCCTTAATTGTAAATTTTGATTCTGAAAAATTACCTGTACAGATCAATTAATTTTTATTGTCATTATACAACAATCATTTTACATTTTTTTCATCACTGGGTAAATATGGTTGCCACGTAATCTTTTTTATTATGAAATATTTAATTTCTGGTATATGTAAGTTGCAATAAAATACACTCAATATTATTAAAAGGAAAAAATAAATGGTTTTTTTAAACATTTTATTTTACATATCAAAAATCACTTAATAAGCACAGTCTCTTAATAAATAACTTCCAAAACTGATACTTCCAAATTATGTACCATTTAATGCAGTTCCTTTTTTTTAGGTAACAAATATTTGCCATTTTATAGTTGTTATAATATTTAATTTTTTTGTAAAAGTTTTAATAATAGTATTATTATTAATAAGTTTATTATTTAGGTTGCTTAATTTCCATGATATCACCAAGCATTAAGTATGGAATCCTATAAAGGTAAGCCATAGGAAAAGACCAATTCTTTTAGTATTTCTCTTTTTTTTCAATTTAAAAGATCGACATAAAATTGTTAATATCTAAAAACTGAACCAAAGGATCAAAGAAAATAATGCTGACTTTATAATTAAAGCTAACAACTTTAAAAGAAAGCATTCCTTTAAATAATGATAAATATGCTTTTTTTATTAAGCTATTTACTTTTTATTAACCTATTAATAAAAATCTCGGTTTTCTATAAAGATAACATCTGGCGTTCCTTTCATATATTGCAACTTTTTTTTCAAAGGAAAAAAAATAACTTTCAAAAGATTGAATGCTAATCATAAAAGAAATTCATTCTTCAAAAGCTAATTTTGCTTGGAATTCTTAGATATAAGAATTTTAAAAAAAAAGTTATTATTTGCATATGAAAAAATTCTGTTTACTGTGTTCTTTTGAAACTTCATCAGAACCATAAAGCTTATTAATTTTGATAAATATTTTGTTTTATAAATAGGTAGTGATTCTTTTAAAAGCATTAGAAGTGTGCAATTTTTTTCTTTTGTTTGTTAGAAAATTTATGCCGATAAAGTTTTTCCCCATTGAAAGAACATTAAGTAAGCTTATTAATAAGCGAATTTCTTATTATTCAACTAATTCTTAGAAATTAAAAGAAATAATGTAAAATACTGATTTCAATCTATTATTAAAAAAGGTCATTATCCCCTCCTAGAAAATAATATGAAGATTATTTTTAAAATAATTCTGTAAGAAATCTAAAGGTATTTGACTCTGTTTTTAAACCTTGGGATTTCCTACAGATGTTAAATTATCAGCATACATTACTTCCAAAGAAAATCTATCAAAAATCTTCAGAATAAACTCCTAAAATTTTTTGGGGAGAATAGGTCAAAAACTTTCAGAATTATTCTTTTAGAAGATTTTAGAAATTAGCCCAAGTTCCGGGGGAAAACTATAATATTTCCACAATAGTCCGTAACGAGTCCAACTGATTCTGATAGCAAAGCTGTCAAAATTACACACATGTTTAAAAAGGAAAGATAGATCTTTGAAACATCTAACAAAAGTCTCTACCGAAAATCTATAGATATTTAAAACAAAATGAAAAAATTGCAAATATTTTAAGATTTCGGAAGAAAATAGAACTTCTAGAGAAAATTTTAAGTTGATATAATTTGAATTAGCATTTTTTTGAACTATAATCAAATAACACAATACAAAATAATATATAATTATTAAAAATAATTTTTTGCATGGAATTTTTTTTAGATAACTGAAATTAATTGCAAGCAAGATTTTTTTGATTAGCTTAAAATATTCTCGAGAAGCGGCAAAGTACGCAAAGAGTGAAATTAACATAAAGGGGTGCAAATTCTGACCGAACTTTCGGGACTAAATTTCTCAGATTGAGGCTATAATTCTTGAGCAGTAGATTTCCAAATTATTCCAAAAAAAGATATATTTACTACAATATGAATAAACATAAATATGTTTAAGACTTCGAGTTTACGAATAGCAAAAAAAAATAATAGTAATAATTATCAAAAGTAGGATGAAACTGTTGTATCCACAATTAATTGCACTTCATTTTCAAGAGGATGTCTTACGATAAATTTTCGACATAGGCTATTACTATCTTCTCATTTTTAAGCATAACATTTTTAAATTCAAAGGAGTTTCCACTAAATATCACTATTTGATTTTATTATTTTATTTGCATAAGTTTTTTTCTTTTTTTGAAGTATTTTAGATTTAAGTATTTTGTAAAGTTTTTAAATTTTTCTGAAGTATATTGCATTGAAGTGTTAATCATTTAGTCTAGTTTTTTTTCATTACTGACAGTGTTGTTTAGCTCACCTTTTACAGTCAAAAGGAAGTTTGAATCAATGCAAAAAAATGGTAATCGTATCCAAATGAAGAAAGGATACTTTTGTGCGGTGTTTGATTAAAGCTAAATAACTTGAAAAGGCACAAAAACATTTATGTTTCTGCATTGGTTTTATTATGAAGAACTTGCTTCATTGTCGATAGACAAAATGAAAAATTTAAACATAGATACGTATTTACAATGACATAATTGAAAAAAGGAAGCATAAATTACATTTAGGAAGAAAATGAAATTGCCTATGGTAGGCGAGAAGAAGTTTGAAAAAAAAAATGAATAAACAGAAGAAGACAGTAATGCAAACGTTAAATAAATAAATCTAGGTTCCCAAAATTTTGTAATTAATGGTACACCTGTAAAGTTATCAACTAAATTAATAAATTTCTTTGAAAATAGTTTAAAAACCTTTAAGCTGTAGTACGAAAAGAATGGGGAGAAGTCATTTCGATGACTTTTGAAAGATAAAACATTGAAATATTCATGACGGATATAAAAAAAAAGAAACAAAAAAAAAGTTAAGAACATGGAATTAAATGCTGCTTTGTACAAATGTTTTTTTGTTTGGAAAAGCATCTAAAGAGTACCAAAAGTAGGTCAATAGTGCAAGTAGATATAACTATAAAATAGGTATCATATTGTATAAATTGATACCTGTTTTATACCAAACAGGTATAAAATATCTTTATATGTACCTATTTGGCAAAAAACGATTCCGTAAATGAGCATAATAAATGAAATGCTATTTAACACTATCATTGAAAAATAAAACTTTAATTATTAAATATAATGACGAAATGGAATACTTTAGATAAACGAGCTCCTTTTGTAATTTTATTCAAACTAATTAATTCCCTTTTAAAATATTTAATAGAAAATTTTGTTTCAGGACAAGTAAAAATTATTTACTAATTTATACATAATCTATTAATTTTCTCCGCGAGTCAAAGTTTGGATAAAAAATTGCGCTAGACTAAAATAACCTAATTAACGAGGCATGATTAAGAGCACTTTATTTAATAGCCTCTAAAATGTAGGGCATGTCCTGCTTTTTAGCTCAATAGACATTATAAAGAGACTTTGGGCTGTAAACAGTCTTAAATTCTAATCTAGGAAATCTCCACCGCTAACCTAACTAGAACATAATTTACTTCCATTCTTTTCTCTTTTATAGAGAATTTCATTTACCATTTAATGACCCCGAAAAGAGAAAGAAGCTTCCGAAAATATCTTTAGAATCATGTTACTAATGGCTACCTCTCGTTTAGGTACTTAAACATGTGTTTACACTTGTTACATAAATATATAAACCAAACAATTAAATTAAGCATTGCACATTATATTTATGCAACTTGTTTCGGGTTCTCTTTGTCAAATGATTAATTAAATTTTATGATTCGATAATTACAGAGTTTGATGCGCTTAATTTTATGCGTCTAATTTTTATTCTGGTGAAATTAGTTTTTTACATTATTTTTTTCGCATTTTTAAATTGAAGACATAAAATATAACGGTTAGAGTGTAGAATTGGTTGTTCCCGGGATTGCGCAATATATTTTAAAACCTTCACTGTATGTAAAATTTTCGATGTTGATCTCTATTTTTATTATTAGAAAGTCTCACTAATTAGTCAATTTTCGTTTCTTGTGAGAATATAAAAATCCTTAAAATAAGACGGCAACTTATTTCAAATTTCTACTAAAATAACTGCATAAAATATAGTTTTACGATACAACTGCTAAAATTCCAAATAATGTGTTTGTCCATTAATACAATTTTTTGAGAAGGAATTCTGTTTTACACATCAGATTTGCTCTAAAATATTGAAAATAGGCTCAAGGTGTAATATAGTGTACCACTATGTATTGTACGGAGAAAATAAATTCTGGAGAAATTACTGTACTCTATGGTAATGAAATTTCTGTACAAAAAAACAACAAAATTCTGGCTATTAAAACCAAAATATATGGTATTAAAACTATTCATTTGTTATTTTTTCTCATCATAGGGTAACGGTTTACAGGAAATTCTGGTCTTCTGAATTATAGTTCTTATTAATAAGTATTTAATACGAAACAAAATACTGAAAAAATTTAACCCAATAAGTTGTTTTTATCAAATGGTCTAAAGTATCGTGATAAAATTCCAGAATTTACCACATTTTCGAAATTCTTTCACACATTATAAAACCATATTTTATTGTTAAATTTACGAAAATAATTATCAGAGTGCTTCGTAAAAAATTACAGAATTTTCTGTTGCTCTTTTAAAGCCAGAAACATGGTAAATTTTACCATATTCAGGTAGTTTTGACCATACTTTGATGATACTCAATTTTGAGACTTCATTTTTATTTTTAATTCAAACAAGCTGATTTAATTTGAATGATCATGAACTTAAAATATATATTTCAAGCAGCCTGAATGAGACAACAGAAATAAAATTAATCAGAGACATAATACAAAATAAAATTAAGTAGAAACATAATATCATATTTTATCGTAATATTTCAAAACTTTATAACTTTACTAGGGACATAAAAATTTAACTATATTGAGAGTTGAGAAATCCTTATTGAAATACGTCTGTTTAATAACTTGTCAAGGTATAATACTGAAAATTTCTCAAGATATAAAATTCATACACCTTCTTTCTTTAAGCTTATAGAAGAAAAATATTTTTTGTTAAAAATTTAGCATTTGGAAATTATTTACAGCAGTTCTGATTCCAAATTTATTTTATTTTCCAACAGTTTTAGTGAAACAATTTATCAGCTACCAAAATGCATTAAATAAAAAAATAATAGTAATACTAATAATAAAATAAATAGTTTAGCTAATGAAATGAACCATGAAAACCTGAAATAATATCTCTTCCTAAAATTGTGCCGAATGTAACGGTTAACAACTATATGTATTCTGTAAGATTCAATAGGTACCATTTACAGTCCAAGTTACAACATTCCTCCATATGTAGCCGTCTTTGATAATACGGATATCTTGTTTGTGGATCAATTGAATTAAAAATCATCTTTTCACTGAGGATGCATTTTTAATTCATTTTGAAATGAAATGGAGACCTATAATATTTTCATTTATTTTGAAACAGATTCATTACACATCGACTTTGAAATGCGGTTTGTCAAAATAAAAATTTTACTCCATAGCGTTAAAAAATGTAGAGAATAGTAAAAATCATGAAAAATTTTTAAGGGATTTTATAATAAACAAAGCATTTCAAAAATAAAACAGACTTAAAAATAGTTTAATATACCGTAAATAATAGCTTAAAAATATATATAACTTTGTACAAAAAACGCATAAAATTTATTATGATCATGAATGTTCTGAGCTTCCTATTCAACATGAACAATCCCTGAGAAATTGCAAACGTATAAAATGTAACATTTGAAATATATAAAAAGAGTTTCATATAAGTATTAGAAATATTTTTACTTACTATCTGATAGAAATGTCTTGATTTCTAGAAATTTTATGTCTTTTTTTATTTGAAATTACTAGTGAATTTCTCTTGCCCAGTTGCATACATATTTCGATCACTTTTATATAGTTTAAGGTAATAGGTAAAGTATAGTTAGGTAAGTTTATAGTTATAGTTAAGATATAGTTTGGTGTTTTATTATGAAGAAAAGTATTTCTTTAAAAAGTATGTACATTGAAAACACATGTTAAGAGAAAAAATGTTCAAGCCTTAGTGGCCCTCCCTCATAATCCCTAGGAATGTGGCAAGTTGAAGCATAGATGATTGAAGACACTGAGACAGAGAAGTCTCACTAGAATAAACGTTTTAAGTAGAAATATTCAGTAAATATTCATGTGTTTAATGATAAAGAAATTTGTCCTGCTTATTTCTGAATAATTATTTCAGGAGTCCTTTTGGGTAAACTCGCAGAGAAACAATAGTTTTGTGATAGAGAGTTTCAATATTAGTACATTTTCATAGTAAAATCGAATAGCAGTTTTATTTATATAGTGTTCAAAAACTTGAAATAATTGCTGAAAAGTAAGACCAAATATAGCAAAAAAAATAGTGCGTGGAGTCCCTCCGCGCCGAAGAAGTTAAACTTCGCAACATGTGACGTTAATTGCAGAATAATCAGCAGTCGTAGAAGGATCACTAGTTCTATTCAACGACTCTTTTTCCAGCTCCGCTCGCTTCCGTGCTCTGTAATCACGGTAATATTGTGCATTTTTCCCTCGTGGACCTCTTGAACCAGTGGAAGTGCTTGTGGTTGCCTCATCGTCTCGCCCTGGAAAATGTATTTGTATTAATAATGTATGTGAATGCATCATAATGTAATTTCAGAAGAGAAAATCTAAGAATCAATTGATATTCACAAGAGACGTACCTTGACATAACCTTAAATCCGTCGCATTGTCCGTGGGATTGTTTTCACTAATTTTTTACAATTGTTATTCACTAAATTTGAAAAAAAAAATACTACCCTATAAAACTATGTGTGTATCAAAACAAACTAAAAAAATATTTACAGAAAAACATTACTTTTATGACTTTTATTATTTTTATGCTAGTGAGAACCAAAACAAGATGGAAATGAATGAGGGAAAACTAGATCCTACCACATGATTTCCCGGCCAATAAAAATGTAGCGTTAAACGTTTAACGCAACCTTGTTGGAAGTCGCATAAGAAGTATAACTTCAATAATTTTAAAATGATTTGAGAAAAGGTAAAACCATTGTACAGTACTCAAAGCTGTATGGCAAAAATCAGAATTCAAACAGCGGTTGGCGAACTGTTTATAATTAGGATGGCAAACTGTTTTGTAATCTAAACAGCTATAAGTAGTCAATTATACGGAGAGTTTCTGGGAGAAAATATTTTTCAGAGAACATTGAAGCCTTTTATAAAGTATGTAATAAAGCATATTATATATTCACTAACAAGTGGCATAACAAAATAAAATTTAAATCATCTTTTTCACACATGCTCCACTAATTTATTCTCATATAACTAAATTGGACTATCTTTCTAGACTTATATGAATCTGGTTTCGTCCAGTTTCTCCCATAGTTGGGTGAATAAGTGACATAATTCAAAAAAGTAATTTAAAAATTTCGTGGATCATAGCCTTCCTTTATTCATTTTGAACCTACTAATTATAATGGGATCAAGAAAACAATGCAAAATTAGGAATGAATCCTCTGTTCAATTTATTTCGAACTTCCATCATAATCTGTGCTGAGTTAAGCATTTAATCTTTCGTGCATATTAATTAAAATGCTACTTGGATGAAGGTGACTTAACGAAGAATGAAAACTATTCTAATTTAATGCATGCTAACCAAATCTAAAAAACGTAATAATGATAGAGAGAGATTGCAATTTACATATTGAATTGATAAATTAATTATAAAATAGACGAGATAAGTTAAACTGCACCAAATGAAAACTAAAACGTAAGCTGATGAAACACCAAATTTTGTCACACAAAAAGCAAAATGAAGCAAGAAAAGATGCTTTGTGGTCCAAGACTTAATATATAGTTAATCTTAATATTTGTGGGATATAATAAGAAGAAGGATATATTATCTTTGAACTGAAATACATGAATTTACAGCGACTTTTACTTTTTAACACTTGAGCAACCGACATTTTTACCTACTTAGAAGGACCGTTGCGGTCAAAAGGACCTCAATATAAAATAAATATAAAAAATTTAAAAAAATCGTATGTTATAATTTTAACATTCGGAAGTATTTTCAGGGTATTACTCTTAATGTACAAAAAATTAACATTATTTTCAAGAAGAAAAAAAATGAGCAATATAAGTAAAATTAAATTTGGCAAAAATTAAATTTTTCACACTCTGAAAATCTTTTGTGTCTTTCAGAATAGGCTTATTTGATGGAACACATCGATGCTAAAAAACTTACGCATTGAAGAAACTTCCACTTTCAGGGAGATTTTCAGGATTATANAATTGATAAATTAATTATAAAATAGACGAGATAAGTTAAACTGCACCAAATGAAAACTAAAACGTAAGCTGATGAAACACCAAATTTTGTCACACAAAAAGCAAAATGAAGCAAGAAAAGATGCTTTGTGGTCCAAGACTTAATATATAGTTAATCTTAATATTTGTGGGATATAATAAGAAGAAGGATATATTATCTTTGAACTGAAATACATGAATTTACAGTGACTTTTACTTTTTAACACTTGAATAACCGACATTTTTACCTACTTAGAAGGACCGTTGCGGTCAAAAGGACCTCAATATATAATAAATATAAAAAATTAAAAAAAAGCATATGTTATAATTTTAACATTCGGCTGTATTTTCAGGGTATTACTCTTAATGTACAAAAAATTAACATTATTTTCAAGAAAAAAAATTAGCAATATTACTAAAATTAAATTTAGCAAAAATTAAATTTTTTATATTCTAAAAATCCTTTGTGTCCTTTAGAATAGGCTTATTTGATGGAACACATAGATGCTAAAAAACTTACGCATTGAAGAAACTTCCACTCTCAGGGAGATTTTCAGGATTATAATCTATAACTATTACAATTCGATACCAATAAACTATAACTATATCTATACAATAGTCACGTGCAGAACTTAAAATGCAAACATTTCTTTTTAGTAATCCTATTCTAGAATAGTAAAAAGAAAGTGCAAGGAAATTGTACCTTTGCTAAGTGGTGGAACTTTTTTATAATTTAGCCATATGTCAACAACAATTGAAATTCATTTTGCTCATAAAGAGTAAGCAAGTTTTTGGGATGTAATAAAATATTCATTGGGACAGTTCTTTGTAGGAATAGTTACATAACGGCATATAGTTATATAACTGCATGTTCTTCAAACTACTTCTATCTTTGTTTTTCACTAGATATATCAAGCTGTTTAAAAGAATATTTGGTCATAATGTATGCTAATAATTTATATCCTCAACAGTATACTATATTCTATAGAAAATTTTATTTAATGATTTTGTGGAATTAAAAGTGTTTGTAAAAGCCACGGAATTCAAGTAAGCTAGTGCAATTGTTTTAGGAGTCTCTTAAAGTTGATTTGTGGTCAAAAGGACAGCAAATTCCAGTATTGAATTTTAACAACACTTATTTCAAAATATTACGCACTGTTAATAATTTTGGGGAGTACTTAAAGAATTCGAAGTTTGAATCTGAAGTATAGTGAAAACAGCAAAGTTTCTTAGAAATTGGTACTTACAAAAGCAGCTTACACTTGCAGAAATAAAGTGCCTTCTCAAAAATATATTTTTAGTTATTTTCGAATTTTTCTCCTAATCATTTACGAAATAATTCTCAGAAATCAAAATACAAGTTGTGAAATAATTCTCCGTAATCCAAGAATTTCCAACTGTAACGAATCTCATTGCTGCAACAAAAATATCATGCTCAAATGGTTTCAAACGCAAAGTTATAAATATAACGACTAGAAATATAATAACTTTTATCTTTCTTCCCACAACAAATTTTATCTGAAGCTTTTAGTGTTGTTAAAGAATTTTATTGAGCACTGTTCATTTTTCTTCAGAACTTTTTAACAAAAAACATTTCTGAACTAGAAAGAAGACAATTAAATTGAAAAACAGATCCAATGAGTATTATGAAAATTGTTTTTATTTACTTATGAAAAAATTATTTCTCACTGATTTAACAATATTTTTATTTGATATTTAATGGTGGGTTTGTTTTTAAATGCAAATGAAATTTCAAAAATAAATAAATAAATAAATAAATAAATTAAAGGAAAGAAACAAAAATTTCATTGGAAGTCATCAACATTCTTTAAAAATTTTAAATTCAATAAATTGCGTAGTTCTCAAATCTACCGTTAGGTCCCATGTTACGAAGAATTGTATAGTTATAACTACATTCGTGGAAAACTAGCCTTTAAGCGTTACCAAGGCTACAACAGCCCGTTTATATAGTTTCCAAATGGTCCTATCAATTAATCTTTTTTATTTGCAAAATTCCGAGATTTTTTAAAATTAAAAATAATACATGATGAATATACTCAATTAGAACTTTAAATAAATAATTTTCTTTTATATTAAACTCTACTCACAACCTACATATATACTAATTTTTTGTAATTTGTTTTTCATATGTTTTTCCAGAACAAAGAAGAGTTTATTTATCAGTAACATGAGTGCCTAGGCTAACTAAAATCACACACCATATCCATCCACAATTATCCATTCTATAACCAATCATTAAGAATTGATAAAAGAAAAATAATAAATGAACTATAATAAAAGAAAAATAATGAAAGAAAAATAATGAAATAAAAATAATTAAAATATATTAATATGATTCAAATAGTTCTCAGTTCTGGAAAGTGTTAAAACTGAAATTGGGGAAAAATAGCTAATGGTATGGTTCTAAACCACATAAATATAGTTTTTCAATTTATTTAATACCTACCCATTCATTTATTTAAATTACAATTTTGCATGTAAAAACACGTTTGATTTGGTTGGTCCTCTTTACATCTTCATTGTCTAAGCTCTATCTACTAGAGAAATTTTCTGATAACTGATTTAATCAAAGGATTTAATGGATTTATTTAACATAAATAAAAGTTTGCACAGAAATAAAATATGAATAATGAGACTCAATGTTATTTGTAGCTTGAACTGTACCCCGAAAATTCCTATACTTGCCATATATATTGATACAAAACTACAAAACTATACAAAACTACAATTTATTTACTTTATGATTCTACATAAAATTTAAGAAATAAACTTTTAGCAAATATATTAAAAATGAAGATTTTTAAATTTTCCTCCTCTGTTTAAATTACTTCTACACTCAGTCAAACTCTCCTAAAGTGAATCAACATCTTATCACTGAGGGAAAGCTCAAAGCTACCACATTCAATGTTTACCATTTTCAGAATACAGACCCGGTGTCAATACTCATAACCAGTAAGAATTACACACAAAAGAATAAATTACCTACTTGTGTACAGAGAAATTTTGGGATAAATATGCAAAGAGCCAAAATAATAATAAACGGAATAGATATTAATTACTGAATTACATTAGATTCACTCCAATATTAATTATACACCATTAAGATACTTTACGGAGAAAAATCTTTAGTCAGCACTTGATGTTGAATGAAATATTCATCAATTTACTGTTTCTATTTCTTTTATTGCTGCTGTACTTTCAAACGTTATTTACTTCTGGGAAAACAATTTTGATTTAAAATATCCGTTTTGTCATAAATATATTAAGATTTGAAGAATGCATCTAGATTCTGATGTTTTCACGAACTCATTAATCTTTCAGCGATTTAAAGATAATATTTTCAATCATATTTTATTAGCTTCAGCTTTCAGCGAAATATTATTGCATTTTTTCACTGGTTCTTTTAATTTTAACCAAATTTTGCTCGTTTCTTTAACAAATGATCCATAGTTTTATTCCCAGGGATATCACAGGGAGTCAATATTCTTTGAAAAAGACGGACACGGAGTTGGATGTATACTTGTTCTCTAAAATGTCAATATCAACCTTTTATATAGGTTGCTAAAGCAAGCTAATATCACCCCTTGTGAGCGGTTAGCACCTTCATGGGTATTGCGGGAGTGATTTTATTGGTATCTGAGGAGTGTTAGGGGTTCGGAAACAAATTATGGTTGAAATTAGTATTGAGTACGAATCAAAAAACATAATTTTCTTGGTATGGAATCTCAATATATAATATTTCTTATTAAAGTATTTGTATTATTGAAATTGCTTGCCTCTAAAAAAAGCTTTTTATTAAGACCAGAAAATGCTGCAATATCTATTTTACGCTTTGATGCCTAGAACAAGGCTATGGACATTCCGGTAATTTAAATATGTGTGCCTCTGCATTACAAAGATTTACAGTATGTAAATTTTTATTTGCATAAGAATTATGATAAAAATGTTTCAAACTGAAAAGTAGCAGTCTAAAGGTTTATGACCGTTAGTTTCATCTTTTGCTTGGGCTGCTTAGCACGACGAAGTCATTCTGGTCCACTTATTGTACCAGCCGTAATCAAAGGGTTAAAAGCATGATTATACACCGAGAAAAAAGAAGTATAGTCAAACTACCAAGATTTAAAATTTGCCATGCTTCTAGCTCTGTGTGAGCACCGAAAACTTCAGTAGTTTTTACTAAATTTCTGGTTAAAGATATTTATAAAATTAACGATAAAGTATGTTTTTACAATGTGTAAAAAAATTAGAAAAATTGGTAAAATTCGGGTTCTTTATCAAGACCATCAAGTAAAAACCACGCACAATTTTACTTTTAAATTTCGTGTTTCTTCCTAAATGTTTGATTTAATACTTAATTAATTTAGGTAATAGGTCCTAACCATATATGGCAACGTTACTTTTAAAAAGTAACGAGTAAAAGTACAAGTATTTTTAAAAAAAGTAACGAGTAAAAAGTAAAAAGTACATATTTTAAAAAGTAACGAGTAAAAAGTACAAGTAAAAGTACAAGTACTAAACAAAAATCATTTAATTCCGCATCTAAA
>NC_092210.1:86607983-86610047 GCF_043381705.1 Parasteatoda tepidariorum | reverse complement strand
AAAAAAAATAAAATAGAAATTCACCAAATCTTGAATGCCAGGAAAATGACATATTAGCTTAGAAGTTTAAAAAACAGTCATTTTAAGTTAATAGTAAGTAACTCAACTTAAGCCTTTATGTCAGATGGACCATAAATTGCTTAAATTAATTCTTTTTATGCACTGCAGAAGGAAACAAAAAAAATTTTGTTGCTGATATGCACAGAATAAAGTTGTGAATAATAATCAATCATCAAATAAATAAATAATTTTGATTACATCCAAGCATATTACAATCATACATAAACTTGTTATTAGGTTAATATTTTCTTTCCCTCTTTACAGTATTAGCAGTTAAAAAGATTTTCTGGTAAAACTTCAATGTCCTGGCATTCATAAGCCAGAAAAATGACAGCCAGGATAATGACAAATTCGCCATTTTATAGCATATAGGGTAAACTAACCAGTGAAGGAACACTTAAGCTTCGCTTGCCTTTTAAAAAATCATATTAATTTCAAAATTCGTAATTTCAGTTAAATGACAGTGTCAACATATTTGTTACTAACTGCAAACTATGCAAAAAAAATTTCGAGAGCTTACATAATATTGTTTTAAAGTTTTGGAGGTTCAAATAACAAGTAGTAAGAAGACCCAGTGAAGGAACAGCTCTTACCAGTGAAGGAACACAAAATTGCCCAGTGAAGGAACACTTAATTCTGGTTATTTTTTAATGCTCTTTATGAATTTTTTAGCCATACAAATACAGTCGGACATCCATTTAACGAACTTCCGTTCTACGAATTTCCCTATTTTACGAATTTTTTCGAGGAACCAAGAGCATTTTGGAAATTTTTTTGTAAAATGACTTCCATATAGCGAAGTAAATTTTCTATTTAACGAACTTTTCATTGAGATCCACTTTCCCTATTTTCCAAAATATTTCTTAACATTTTAAACTTGTTAAGGCAATTTATGGGGGAAATGACATTAAATTAATTTTCGAAGTCACTGCTTTATGAAATGTATTACTGTCTTCTCTAAAAATTATCTTAGAGAAAGCAGTAAACTCCCTTTCCCTTTTTGTTTGCACTTCAAACGAAAAACTCACTTCAAATTAACGGATTTCATCCGTAGCAATTTAACTTAACGCAAGTGGTAATGTATGTTCAAAATTTCTTTTATAATAAATGCAACTATAATTTTACACATAAATTTAGACTTTTTTTAGTTGAAAATGTATATAGCATGATAGTGTAACACTGGATAATGTTTTGCTCTATTCTTGCTTTCCATGCAGATTTCTTTTATGGTTAAAATTTATATGATAAATAGTAGATACTAGTTTACAAGATAAAAGTGTATCAATTGCTATTTTAATTATGTCTAGTGTTTAAGAATTTAAAACCTGTTTTGTGTTGCTTGAGTATTTTAAAAGGTGATTTTCTATTTAACGAATTTTCCATATAACGAGCTTATTATTGGTTATTTAGTGATTTTGTTAAATAGAGGTCCGACTAAAAACAAGACTATTTGTGAAATTATAAGATACAAGTACTTGTAAAATGCTAACTTTTTTTTTTTAATCATGAACTAGAAATTAAAGTGATGTTAAATACAAAATAAATATAAAAAAATCATTCTTTCTTATAATTTGACAGTCAAATCTAAATCATTGTGTCATCCGATGCTGTTTATTATAATTATTTTTTTATCACCTTTTTGTTTACTCTTTTTCCTCTTATTTCTTGAAGCTTTTTTTCTTTTTTAAGTATTTTTTCTTTCTTTTTCTTTTCCATGTTCTCTTGTTTTAATGTTTTTTAGATCTTTCAGCCTCTTGAAATTTTTGCCATTTCTCTGAAGTTAGTGCAAAAGGTAATTTATTCGCTTTTCTTCTTATTTGACCTTTCTTTTTATCATCAATATTTGGCCAATGTAAATGGCTCTTCCAAACTTCTTCTGATTTTTCAGCAACATTTCTAGAATGCCTTTCTCGAAAATAGACGGGGGAAAGGTGTCTTGAAGTTTGAGGCAAATCCATCTCTTGTTGACTTATATCTAGAGGATCTTAAGTATTGAAGAAAACT
>NC_092210.1:86604029-86607534 GCF_043381705.1 Parasteatoda tepidariorum | reverse complement strand
AAAAAACATTAAAAAGGGGGGACTATAAAGCGAGTAGCAAAATCATAACAACTTACATGGACGGTTATTTTTCAAGAATGATTTAAAAATGTTTTCGCAGAAAGATTGCCAGATTACAAAATATGAAAACAAAAGATGAAAACAAAAGCGCAAATTGAGTGTAACAAGAGGGTTTTAAAGTGTCGTTCTTACTGCACTGCTGAAGTGATTTGTTATTCTGAGCTTTGATTTGTTAGTTACCAAGGATGGGCCCGAAATGGATGTGCGCAAGGTAATATTATACTGGATAATTTTAGAAATTGATCATAAATAGTATTAGAAGATATATATATATATATAACCTGAATATTTCACAACTGTAATTTCATGACTATGATATAATCCCATTCTAAATCTAGATAATATTGCTGTGCTAGTTCTATGAACGCGTCTATATCCGATGTTAATATTCACAACGTGTGAAGTGCAAATCATACACATCGATTTCACACAATGGAGCAGATAATGTCAGCGGTCTATTTATCTCATCAGCCCCGGCGAACACCGCAAACAGTCACATCCCCGTCCTAATCGAAACATCTAATCATCCATGATTGTCTCCGAATTTATTCGAGTAGACTACTACATATCATTAAACGCTGAAGGCAAACGTAAGCCTTTAACTCTACTTAGAAGCAATATGCCTAGATTTCAATAAATATTTATTATAAAACGTGTTGTAGAATTATAATAGTAGCGCATTCATATGCTGAGATCGGGCTGACATATGCTGAAATGTTGAAATTTTGGAGAACATTCATTTGCTTATTATTGTTTTTTTTAATGCAGAACCGGAATGCATTAAAAAAATGCCATCGCATTGTTGGAATGTAACAAAAAAATTTATCAGTTTTGGATTTTTTTTGAAATTGAGTTCTTTTTTTCTCTCATTTTGAGTGCAGGGTGGAGAAAATTGATCCGAACTCATCAAAATAGATTTATTTAATTTAAAATTCATTCATTTTTCTTAGAAATTTTAAAAATGAAAAATATAGGAAATATCTCTAAACTTTTTTAAAGAAAAGAAATATTTATGCATCGGTGAAATGCACATAATTAAATATTTACTATATGTAAAATATTCTAGGTTGTTTTTACATTTATAATTTACGTTTTGTGTAATGCGCCATGTCAATGAAAACAACAATGTTACTTATATTTGTCGGTAATATTATTTTGGTAAAAATAATGAATATAATATTTTAACTATTCTCTTAATCGTATTATCATTCAGTTACTAACATTGTAAAAGATAAAATGTCGATCAAATAATAGCTTAGAAAAATGTGCTTTTTTTATTCTTAGATTTAAAGCAATACAGCAAATATTTATTGATAAAACCGTTAAATGTTCCTTTAAAAAATTATGTATTTTGTTTTAAAAACACCATTTGTATTTTTTTACCAGTATCCGTCTTTAAATTGAAACAGTTTACATTAAAAGAAAAAAAATATTCCATGGACTTATTTTTTTCCGAAATAAATGTTTTTGAATCTTAAAATAATTAAAAAAAATATTTAAAAAAAAATTATGCTCATTTGTCACATAATTTTCTAATTAGAACAGTATTGGAATATATATATATATCTTGATAGTTTAAAGAAACATTTTTACCATGCTGCTCCACAATGAAGTTTGAACTGAAAAGTTTTAAAACATTTTTAAAAGTTTCTAATGATTCTAAGGATTATAAGCTGTAGTTACATTGAAACTGCATCTAGGAAATAAAGTTCAAATTTGGCTGATTAGAATCTTCATAGGAAATACTTATTAGAGAAAATAATCGAACTAATTTAAAGTTTTAAAACTGCAATATTTATTCATTTGCAGACGAAAATGAAATGGATTAGTTTTGATGTAATTTAATAATGGCGAATATAGTTATTGACTGATCAATTGGAATTGCAAGATTACGCAATAATAATACACCATTAATCCCTCATAGTAACATGAGGGTATTTTAAAACCATAACATATAAAAACCATAACATGTAAAACTCGGAACCTTTTTTTGCGATTTTAAATTATGGTATTGACTTTTCATCAAGTCTTTCGTTTACTAGCTAAGTATCCGTTCTTCGCATAAGACGAAAAACAGATTGCGTGAGCAATCATTGTGTCTGTACTGAAATCTTTGAAAGATAAAATTTAAAAATCTGCTGTGCTAAAATTCACAATTTCAGTCATCGTCATATTTTGGTTCGTTTTTCAGTTGGAATACCCCAACAAATTAAATCTTGTTTACATTAAAATAACCAAACACCCCTATAGAGAGACTGGAAATTGCTTCAAAAATTATTAATGATATTTATAGTGCATTGACACAAAAATGTCAAAAAATAGGAAGTACGAGAATCAAAATTAAGTCCCACGACATATATCTTTTTTTTTCATCTAGGAAACAATTACATAGTAACTCAGTTTATCATAATTATAATAATTATTCACGAATAAATCTAAATATTTTTCCCGACCAAGTCGAAGTTTCAAGCAGCAATCACAAAACAGACCCAAATTTCATAAGAAAAGGAATCCCTCAGCAGTTAACATTGTAAATATTGGGGAAAGCAGGACATTGCTAATACACTCTAAGAATATTCGATAAATCATCAATCAAAATTTGGTACATTCTCGAACTGTTCTTAATTCGAGAAATTGTTCTTAAAGCTTTCAACATTCAAAAGTGATTTCAAAACATATTTCCTCTACAATAATTTCATATTCAAATATTTTCCTTTCTAAGAATAAAGAAAAGCAATTAGATTAGATGAAAACTCTACGTTAGGATACAAGATAATTCACTAAAACTTCGTAATTAATAAAAACTGGTAGAGTGTCCTAGTAAAAGATTCATATCAAAATTGTGCAGTAAGACAACGTTTGAAAGATCCGGTGCCTTTAGCTTCTAAACTAATTCTATGACAAAATGATATGGAATATATGAATGATAATGAATATATATATATATATATATATACACATACACACCGAAGAGCCATTACGTTATGACCACCCTCCATCTATAACAATTAGCTCGCCCATGTTTTCATGGTTTCTCGCCCAGGAACAATGTTTTCATGGGGCACATTAGGACCCATAATCCTCACAGAACAATCCCTGACGTCTTTACGCTACTTGAACATAGTTGCAGATCAGGTTCACCCATTCATGGCAACAGTTTTTTTCTGCGGGGGATGGTGCTTACCAACAGGATAATGCACCATGTCATAAGGGTCGAATCGTCATGGATTGGTTCGAGGAATATTCCAGTGACTTTCAAGTCGTGTCTTGGCCCCCAAATTCACCTGACCTTAATTCAATAGAGCATTTGTGGTACTACTTGAAAAACCAAATTCGTGATGCCACGCTACCCCCTCGCAATGTGAGGGAATTGCAGGACCAGTTGGTGAGCGCTTGGTACCAGATACCTCAGACTACCTATCAGCACCTTGTGGAATCAATGCCA
>NC_092210.1:86596826-86604000 GCF_043381705.1 Parasteatoda tepidariorum | reverse complement strand
TATATATATATATATATAAAAGGAGAGAGAGAGAGAGATAATAGATAAATAGATAAATATATTTGAAATTAATTGTCTAAAATTTGATTTAAAGTTGAACTAAATTATTAACCGTATTTTTAGAAAAAAATTATCATCCTCATTAAAATAAATGCATGCTGATTTTCTGATTGCAAAATCAGTTTTGAAGAAATAAATTAAAACTCGTATTTATTTTATAAATAAATTTTATGATGTAATTGCTGATCGGAGTAATTTATTATTATGACTTCAAAAAGTATTTTCTTCTCTAGTACTTTTTAAGGGAACTGTAAAAACTGTCTCAATTATTTGTCGTAAATAATTTATCTGTATCACATCAATATTAAATGTATTTAATTTACTGATTTCAAAGTTAACTTACATAATTAGTTTTGTAATTGACTGCCACAGTAACTGCCGATGTTTTATTTACATTGTTTTTATAAAATACGTATGAGTTTTAAATGATTTAAGAATGGCAACCACTAATGGATTTAGGTAATATTATTTCATTTCTCTACACAGTAGGTTGATTATAAAATAATTTTGCAGACATATGGTTCCTGGTAAGCATACTACCAAGGAACATAATAATCTTTTGTGTAATTGTAGTATGAATTATACACTTGAGAAAAAGTTCATAAGTGTTCATTCCGTTTTTTTGGATTTTTGCTTCTGTGGCAAATTTCTAAAACTTTCAAAAAGTGACAATTTTTTTTTCATAGAAGCATGGTGATCATAGTAAAAAGATTAAATTGGATTTTTTTACCAAATCCAGAGCTAGACAGGGAAGAAGAAAATATGATTATATTAGTTTCTTACGTTTCTCCTATCAGCTATATTTAATATGCTTTGACGTCATTGGAATGAAAAATGAAGTCACAGCGATTTTGGTGGTGCCACTTACTTTCATGTTTATACAATTTTTTTTATCTGTGTCTGGCGCTGTTTTTTATGTTGAAAACTCGCCTTAAGATTTTTTTTACAATGGAGAACTTTTTCAAAATTTTTCTTGGGCACATACCTTAAATTGACTTATCATTAACGAGACAATCCTTCGCAAGGCACTTATCAAAAAAAGAAATACAAACTAGTTGTAAAATAATTTTTCCCAGCTTATTTTCAGTTGGTGTAAATATCTCTTATTACTACTATTAATTAATAAATGTATCATGTGCAAATGTAAATAGTGATGGTAATCACAGATGTTTTGCTCATTTCTAAGACTTCTAGAAATGAAATGGTATTTCCAACATTTTCTTTTTTTTCACATTCCTGCGTAAGGTTCCCTGCGAGAATTTTTTTCTTGTCATGATTAATCGCTATATTTATAAAAATTTCATTCAGTGCATCTAAATGGTATTTTAGCCAATGAGTTTCTTGTCGAAAATATTATTTACAATCATTTTGGAAATATTGATAATGGGATTTTTAATTTTGTCTAAAAACAAAAGATTGCGCTAAAAAATAAAATGTGCGAGCTTGAATAAATATTAAATAATTTTTCCCCTTCTCTAAACACATTTCGAGAAGATCATTATTTGTTTAAAATACATGCTGAGCATGAAAAAATCCTTTTTATGGATTTATGCATTCAAAATAAGCATAACTTTATAGATTTCAAATGACAGCAAGCTATTGCCAAAATCTTGCCACTAAACATTGTGACTTCTCTGAATATTTCAAATTTGCATATAACAGCAACGCATCTGTGAAAGAAAGTCGCAACATACATTTGTCACAAAATGTCTTATTTTCACACTCTAGCATTCTAGTACAGATCTTTTCTGGATTCTATTTCGATTCCGAAGATATTTCGATTCGGTTTCTGAACTGAATATTGATAGCTACTTAGAAGATACAAAATTACTACACGGGATATTGTTTCTTCACTAAGGAAGAAATTCTAGGTTTTTATCTAGCATTTGAATTTCCATTCAATATCCTATACTTCCGTTTATTAGATATTTTACATACCTTTCGCAGTCCTTTCCGTTAGCTGTTTCAATATATTTCGAAAGCAATATCTAGAAATATTCTGTTTAAACTGAGTAAAAGGAATATATTGTTATGAAGAAAAACTATCAGTAATATTAAATGTAAAAATTTAAATGTAATGTTAAATGTAAAAATTTAAGATAAGGGTGAATAGAAATCAGAAATTTTTTTTAATTATATTTTATTTTAATACTTTTTATTTCATAAATTTAATTATTATATAAAATAATAAAGTAATACATATCAATTTATTAACACAATAAACCAAAGTCGAAAATGTACTTCTGTGGAAATGTGATATTCGGATGTAAGAAAACAAAATTTCAGCTGTTTCTGAACAGAATACTTTGAGTTTAGAAGAAGGAAAACGCAATTATAATCTAAATAATATGCTTAAAAAATACAAGTAACCATAACTTTTTGAGATGACGAAGCACCCTGATTTGATTGCGTAGAGATTTGTAGCATAATGAGTTTCAATGCATCTTTCTTTTCAATGCAAACTAACAATTTTATAAAATGTAAAACGTTAAAAAAATTAGAAATTTATATAATAATTGTTCAGCATTTTTATAATTTTAAGGAAAATGCTTGAATTGCTTTTACTATGAAATTTATACTTCCTATATAATTTCCTTATTAATATATATTCTTCAAATTCTAAGTTCAAATTCTCAAAAAATTTCGATCTTAAAAGAATCGTTTCAGACAGCGAATCTGAACCCATAGGCCATGAATACAAGTGACAGCGGATAGAAGGTTACTACCTAAACCAATCGATGACAAGTGCATGTACACTAAATGGTTAATTTTATTTTATAAATAAAATGAATTAAACCTTCGGACCTCTCATCTAGACCCAGGAGCAGTTAAATTTTACCCTATTCCTTGTTTTAGACCATATTCCTAATTTAAGGTTGGTTTCAAAAATAAGAATTTTTCAGCTCCGTACTAACCTGTTGATCATATTATATTGATAAATAAATCACGTCCCTCCTTAATTTCTACTATGATTACTGCGAGGTATTCTAACCTTCGAAATAACTTATTACTTCCATTTGAATACCCATTTACTTCAGCAGAAAATTTATTAGTTTGATTCTGTCTTTATTTATTATTATTTTAGGTTATATCTTTTGTAATGCACCTGAAATCCGCATTAAATGTCCATCATAAAAAATGGTTTCCGGCATAAATAGGATAATCAAATTTAAAGGTATTATGAATCTATAAATTTAAGTAAATTATTCTGAGGAATCTAACAAAAAATGCAGCTCATTTTTAATTCTTGCATTTGGATTCACTTTTTTTCTAAAAAGTACTGAATCTTATTTTTTTAAAATAAATACATAGAAAACTATCATATGAGAAGAAAAAATCGAAAAGAGACACAGGCGAAAAAATATTTTTCGAAAAACAAATGATAACCATTGTTTTCCGAGTTATTGAAAAGCTTGCTTCAATGAATATTTTTGAATTCATGAATGTTTGAATACAAAACGGATTTTTGTTTCGATCACCTTTTCTTACATCTTCATTCAAAAATATAAATGAATGAAATCAAATTTTTCTTACATATAGATCCTTACAGGGTATAAGATTTGGAAAATGTTGTATAGAAGTCATAAAAATAATAAAATCAAGAGTTTGGTTTAACTTCTTAGATTCCTAGTAAGTTATTCAATACCTACAAAATCCCTAATACAAAACATATTACTGGTTAATAATTTCGAATGTATATATATTTAAAATTTTTAAATCATTTTTGCATGACAATAAGTAAATAGACGTCTGATCTTGCTGTTCGCTTTATATACTACGTTTTATGTTTTATTTAGTAATTTTCTTTATTTACTTTTCAGTTTTTATTTTCTTGTATTTTTCTTTTTTTTGCTTGCTATTTTTTTTCATTTTATCCTGTATATTTTAGCTCGCTCTCCTGTATATTTTAGCATTATAAATACAATATTGGAAAGAACTCTAATTTTCGGTTATAATTGTGTTAGCTGATTAGTAAATTATATCTTTTCTTTATTATTTGTTTTCAGAATTTTTATTTTTTTAATACTTTAAAAAAATTATATTTATTCATGTTTTTTTTTTCTTTTTATTTCTATCCTTTTTTTCATATTTTACTAAAATAAAATTTTACAATAAAAAAATATTCAGCAGTTGAACCCCATAGCAAAAGAAATTACACATACTTTATTATTACATGTTTTTTTTAAAGATTTTATTCATAACGATAACGTAAAAATATTAATCAAAAATTTATTCATGACGCATAATCTCAACTAACATAATAAGCAAATCAACTATGTCTTCACAAATATGTTAAGATTGGAGCAGAGATGGAACAAAGCAATTACAACGAGGAACGTATGAACTTTGAAGCTGATTTATTCTAATTCCTTAAAATGTCACTTGCTTTTTTGTTTATATTTTTATTAAAAATTTACTTTGAATAAGAAACGGAATTTTTAGAGAAAAACTGATATTTGGCGCAATAAAATTGAGCTATTATTAATAATATTTGAGGTGTAATGAAATTATTGCTTTTAGGATGTGTTATGAGATTAGACAGATTTCATAGTTTTTTAATCAGTATAAAAAACGAATTGAATTGAATTTAGAGTTTAATGGCACAAGGTGATTAAAAGGAAATTTGCACCTATTGAACTGTATAAGAAAGATATCGCTCATGGGCTGCAATAGCGGCATAACTCAAAAAAGCATGTTTTGAGAAAGTGGGTTTGAAATTTTCATTGCTAAGGAAAATGCATAAGACATGCTTTAGTTTGCTTAAACGAAGATTACCTTCAATTTGAGGTAGAGTTGTGCTAGTATTGTTGCTGAAAAGAATGTGTATTTTCATATCTACACCTGTTCTTAGACCAAAACGCTTGTTTTGTGAGTTGTTCCACTATTGCAGCCCATGAGCGATTTGTTATATAAATGCAAATGTATTATATAAGTACAAATATATTATATATTATACTGATATATTATATATTATACTAATTATTCATTTTTNGACGTTGACGTCCCGCTGACGCACAGATAAGGCGCTTGTCCTAAGAAACCACACCTTAAGACATGCTTTAGTTTGCTTAAATGAAGATTACCTTCAATTTGAGCAAGGGTTGTGCTAGTATTGTTGCTGAAAAGAATGTGAATTTTCATATTTACACCTGTTCTTAGATCAAAACGCTTGTTTTGTGAGTTGCAATGATAAATGCAAATATATTATATAAATGCAAATATATTATATATTATACTGATATATTACACATTATACTAATTATTCATTTTTAAAGAAACAAAAGTACAGTTGCAATTATGAAAAGTTCTTTATAAAAAATAAAAATCGAAGTTTAAATGGATTAAGAGAAACGTATGTGTTAACAGCTATTATTCTTACAAAATTAATTCTTATACTGAGAAAAAAAAAGAATACATAATCATTCACGTCATTTCGTTTCAGAGAACAATGAACAAAATAAACAGTACAAGGCTTTTTGTTTTGTAACTTTACATTGAGCCACCTAACTTAAGCGAAATAAATTCAAAGCTACTGAAGAATCAATACAACAGCATTAACTAAATAAACATTCTAGCTATCACGCTTTAAAAAAGTTCAAACAAATTACATCATCTGTTTGAAAGGAAATATATTTGTTTAAAACAAACTGATTGCAAGTAAAAAAACAAGTCGAAGAAAATAGTAAGATATACTTTATTTACTGTTAAGAATCTTTAGAAAATTCTAAACATCTAATATAAAATTGTTTTTTATACACCATAGGATGAAATAAAAATTAAATATTTAAGGGCGATAATGAAATCACTACCATGAATAGCTTGTTTGTGTTAGTGTTGTAAAATTAGCTAACCATTATAAATTCATATTATTTATTAGAAACACAGCACAATGTAATATAATATATAGTTAGAATAACATTAATTTTATTATTCTCCAAGTAAAAACCCAGTTGAGATAGAAAGAAAAAGTTTACTCATTTGTATTTTGTAGCAAGCTGGATTTCAAGATATGATGAATTTTTATAAATGGAAAAAAAATATAAAACAAAATCATTTTGTGTTGAAAAAATACTATTTTGCATTCTTTTTTCTTTAAGTATCTTTTTATCCCATTTTGTGCATATATGAGCTATTTAAACCAGATTGTTTTGAACCAAAAAAAAAATAAATATCACACTATCAGTTACTTTATATTATGGCTTTTGTAACAAAAACAATAGTTAATCTCAATACTGTTATTAAACAAATAAATTTTAGACTTTGCTTATTTGAAATGGTAAGAAACTTGACATAATTTTTTTAACGTTATACGCGGAACCAAGTTTAAGTATTTTTTAGAACTCGATTCCCCGGTTTTCATAATTAAAAGTTACATTTTATGGAAGAAACTACCGATTATTGTTGAAATAAATGATTATTTCCTAAAATTGCTAAAACATGAACTACAATTTATTTGACACTATATAAAAATTACTAATGAAACAAGGTAACTTGCATGTATTTTTTACGCAAGAGATTATTATTCTAAATACAACAACCATTGCTTTGGTTATAGTTGAAACTAAAACTTTTTAAATCTTTGAGTTCTGATTTTCATTTTTCTTTATTAAAGAAGTGGAATATAACTTTTAAAAAAGATACTAAGCTCGAAAAAGTTGATTTTAAAATCTACCAAAACTTAAAATATTTAACTTTAATAAATTATGGAAAGCTTTTAAAATTATTTTCAATAATTGTTTCTTATAAAATATATCTATCTATATTATATAAAACGCTAATACGTACGTATGTATCAATAAAACCAATTATATTTCTTTTCTCGCGCTGGCAACAGTTTTCATTTTTAATTGATTGGATTCGGCGCGCAAGAGCACGTAGTGAGCATCATATGTCTAATCGGGTGAATTCTCACCGAATTATCAAAAAAATTCTCACAAAATTCTCTTCATCGAAGCCGATGCTTTACATCCGGCATTCAGTACAATTTCATATTGTTTTACAACACATGGTTTTAGCCCTCTGGTGGGAAAGACTTTAAAACAAAACTTACAACAGTTACTTTTCTCAACAACTGAAATTTAGAATAGTGTGATTAAGAAAAATATGTGAACTG
>NC_092210.1:86594650-86596397 GCF_043381705.1 Parasteatoda tepidariorum | reverse complement strand
AACTTCGGTAAAACAACAATATAAATTATTTCCAAAGGAACTAGACTAATACAATTCCAACCTGGCGAGTAGCGACTTATAACAAGACACTTCGTTTGATGCTTTTACTTGTTGCTAGAAATCAGGTTCGCAGAAAATGCTGTTTACTAGTTAAATTTAGAAGGAATAACACGATCTGTGACGTAGGCTATAGTTCTACCCAGTTGGAGTTGAATAGTTATTCAAACAATGTCGTCATGCTATTTTGTATTTTAATAAATCTAAACAGTGAGTATTTATCTGCATTATGCAATATCTGCATTATCTATATACTTGTATATATGCATATTAGACAAATATTTCATCTTTTTCTTCAAGTTTATGCAATATTTTGCTTCATGCCCTACAATATTTACGGTTTTTTAAGCATAATATTAGCATTTTAGACATTGCTGAGATGTTTGGATCGGAAATACGGCACAAGCAAATTAGTTACATGAATTTATTTTATTTTAAAAACCAGCTTTTTTTTAAGTTGTTGAGAAAATTATTATTTTTTATAATTTTTTTCAACTTCCTCATTATGACTCATTTTCGTTCCAAATCAATTTAAATAAAAGAAAATAATTTTATCAAATATATTCGAATCGGCTTTTGTGTTTTAATCAGTCTAAAAAGTGATTATATATATGCATTATACAATTTATGCACATTAAACAAATGTTCCATCTTCTTCTTCAAGTTTCTGCAATATTTTGCTTTATGGTCTACAATATTTTTGTTTTTTTAAGCATAATATTAGCATTTCAGATATTGCTGAGATGTTTAGATCGGAACTACTTCATAAGAAAAATAGTTATATGAATTTATTTTATTTTAAATAGCTGCTATTTTTGTTCAAAAAATGATTATTTTTATAATATTTTTCAACTTCCTTATTATGACTTACTTCAGTTCAAAATCAATTTAATAAAAAAAAAATTAAAATAATTTTACCAAATATATTTAAATCTGCTATGATTAATAACATTTCTAAAATCACAACAAATTTATCAATTCATCAGCTACTATTTAGTTGTTTTCCAAATCAAAAAATACAAAATTTGAATTTAATCAAAGTGCTATTTATAGAACGTGTTGTCCTTGAATCGTGTTGTCCTTGGAAAGTGTCACACTTTTAGAAAATAATTCTTTTAAGGGTTACTGAACTGCTCAGCTGTTGTAATTGAGTTCAAAAGCATAAAATGCTATGAATACTTTATGGTAGTTGATCAATGCATAAATATTTGTTAAGAAATACTTAATCCAGGTTATTTTCCTCTATACAAAAACAATCTCGGGTAAAATAAAATTTAATCTCTTTGGATTAGGGTTCTTCACAACGCTTTCCATCGATAATATTCCACTGTGCAGTAAGTAAAATTGTTCAATTTAATACAGTAGCTTTAAAATAAAATAAAATAAAAGTTTCAAAAACTAACTCTTTCTAACCATAACTGCTGCTTTTCTAAATAATTCAATAAAAAAATTATTTAATTTGATATGAAGGATTATTTTGCTTAAGACTAATAATAAAGGTCCGGTTTCTTAGGACAAGCGCCTTATCTGGACGTCAGCGGAAAGTTGACGTAGAGCTGACGCCAAAAAAATACTTTTTTGTTAGCTCAGCGTGAGCAGTCGGTCCAACGCAGACATTATCTCTCATTGCGCATGCGTTAATAACGTAAACAAATATTTATTTTGAATTTGTATTGATTTTGTTATTGTC
>NC_092210.1:86578598-86592165 GCF_043381705.1 Parasteatoda tepidariorum | reverse complement strand
TACGCATGCATTCTTTGATAAAAATAGTTTGCTTGGGTGTGTACTATCACTTCCTAAAATTTTGCCCATCTCTTATGAATCTTTTATGAATCCATCTTTTATGATTATGATGACGAAAAGCAAAATAAAAGATAAAAGTTTAGTAAAGTAATGTTTCAAATGAAATAGGCTTCTTTGTTAAATATGCATAAGCAGAAAAAAATTATAAGATCAATTAGTTTGATATTAAAATATTAATAAAAACTAGAAACATTCTTCGTAAATTTCATTTCAGATTAAAGATTCACCCAGTATAACATAAAATGCAACTCTATGCATTGTTTTATTCAAAATGAAGTTCATCTATAATCTCTTTGTTTGTTGAAGAATTTAATTTAAATTAACAATGGAAAGAAAATATCTAGAGGTAAACTAATCCTCATTGTGGTGTTTTCTATAAATTTGTTTGCAAAGCTGAATCTTTTTTGAGATTAATTAACTTCTGTACCTAAGAGCTCAATGAAGCCACCAGGTTTCAATTTTTTGGTTAAAACCATTGAAAGAAATTTAACGGGACAATGTGATAGAGATTAACGCAAGCTGAAAATAAAAGTACTTAAATGAAACATTTTGTTAATTCGATATTAGGAAGAAGCAATCAATATGGAACAGTATGGAAATTTTTGTGACCTTTTATATAATTGCAATGATATAAGAACCCTTAGATCTAACAATAAACTCTTGCCTTCCGGCTCAATGCATTAAAAAATGTTTCTTGGTTTTGTTTAAGAAACTAGGAATGATTGAACAGTTTTTTATCTTATTGTGATGTCTTAGCATAACTGGACTTTAAAATGTATTTATATGACTGTGTTCTCTACACCGTATTTTTTTCTGATAGAATTCAAAAATAGCTAAATAAGTATTGTCAAATTGTCTAAACTCAGAGAATAAATTTTAAAAATCTTTTATACTCTTCAATAAAAATTTCGTATCTAATTAAGTTTCTAATTTACAAATAAAATAATAAATCTGGTTAAAATAATATTCATATCACAAATTGTGAGACTGAATTACAAGAAATCAGTCACAGCTTTTTCTGATAAAATATTTGAATACGTAAGCCTTGGAGAAAAAAAATAAATGACGTCTTTTTTTCCGTTTGTTAAAAGCAAGTGAACGCATCTGAAAATTCCTATTGAAATGAAATTAAGATTAAATTGATGAAAATCTTGATAGAGTAAATAGTTGAAAATCTTAGATAGAGTAAAGATTTAGCACTTCTGCCCCTGGAGTGAAATATGGCCCCATCAAAATTTCGGTTTTATTAGTTACAAACTAAAAATATATATAACATTAGGTCAACCCCGCCTCTATCAATATTTCCAGGTAGGGTAGGTAAAAATGTACCGTATTCATCAATAAGCGTCGAAAATATTGTGAGAAAGCAATAAAATGTATATTTCTTTCATAATAACTCGGAGAAATAAGACCGAAAGAGTGTTTTAGCTTTATTAATATTCATACTTTCTGAGGAAATAAAAAATGCATTTTTTGAAAATATAATTTATTATGTAAAATACAAAAAACAAATTTTTCTAAATTTTACCTTTATTTTTTCACACAATTTATTTTTGTATTTCGTATCATTATTCGCAGCATAAATTTTGGTTTCGCTTCCTTCAAAATTACCCTATATAATTTTTTTAGCGCTTAACTCATATTAATCCGTGCCAACATAAAGAGAAAATTTGTTAAATTAAGATTTTCCAGATTTTTATATAGGCAACGGCGTCTTTCTCTCTGTTGGTTTTCAATTCTTTTCTAAGAAAGAGAAATTTAAAATGTGTCTACGTCATTGTTTTCATCAGTCTTTGATCAGTCAAGTAGTTTTTATTTGATGCATGTACNTATATATATATATAGGTAGGGTCGGTAAAAATGTACCGTATTTATCAATAAACTTCTAAAATATTATGAGAAAGCAATAAAATGCATATTTCTTTCAGAATAACTCTGAGATAAGACCGAAAGAATGTTTTAGGATTCTTACTTTCTGAGGAAATTAAAAATGCATTTTTAAAAAATATAATTTATTACGTAAAATACAATATATATATATTTTTCAAATTTTACGTTTTTTCCCCCACATAACTGATTTTTGTATTTTGCATCATTAGTCGAAGCATAAATTTTGGTTTCGTTTTCTTCAAAACTACCCAATATACATTTTTTTAACGTTTAACTTATAATAACCCGTGCCGACAGAAAGAGAAAATATGTCAAATTAGGGTTGTCCAGATTTTTATTTAGGCAACGGCGGGGTCCTTCTCTCTATTGCTTTTCAATTCTTTTCTAAGAAAGAGAAATTTAAAATGTGTCTACGCCATTGTTTTCATCAGTCTTTGATCAGTCAAGTAGTTTTTATTTGATGCATGTACTATTTTTTTACCATTTGTATCAATGATCTTCAATCCAGATTAAACAAAACTGTTTCTCAATCACGATTAAACAAAAGTTTGGATCCTTCACTTCTTTTTTGTCATTCAATGATACACTATATTCTTTTTAACCCATCAACTAGTTCATAATTTCAGCAATTTAATTCTTGGATATGTTATAATGAAATGTATTTATTTCTTAGCATTTCTTGTACACGGTATCAACTTTACTACTTTGACGAATAACTATTTTAGATTTAATTTTTTATAAATAATAAATTAAATGATAATAATACAATTTGGAACTACCATAAAATTTGGTATATAGTATCATACGTTATATGACTAAGTACTGTTGGTATTAGGTAAACTTTTCCCATTTCATCTGTACATATAAAACAGTTTCCGTCACTAGTTTAGATTTATAAATTAAAAGCTCATTTAATCGGGAATAAAAAAGGAAAATCAATAAGCAAATTCAACTATATATTTATACTTGTAGATATATATGTTACAAAACCATCACATCATTCTATTTTAAGACACTATTTTCATAAATAACTTTCCCAGAACTCTTTTATCAAACTCTCAATACAGTAAGGCAATCAATAATGTTTCATGAGTGCATCAAAAATTCAATAATCGTGTTATTATGAAGTCGATGCAATTTATCTGAATAATTTCTGAAGGAAATTGAAAGTGATTAAATGTTTCGTTCAAGCTTCACTACGTCTTTAAGCTCTTAGTAATAATAATTGAATTTGGACCTCAAATTTTTAAATATATTTAAGAGACTTACTTTATTGCAATAAGTTTCACACAATATACAGACGAAATTTAATAAACAAAAATATTTTCTGTTTTATTTTATCATAAACAGTTAAAAAAAAACGTTTTATAAATTTTAAGAATGTATTTTAATGTTTATTTTAAAGTACTCTCTTCCACTAGCAACCATCAGATTTAACTTTAATTTTTTTATTATTGTTTAATCATAAAATACTGCACTATTAATAATAATTGCATGTTATTAGAAATACTGAAGAGTTTTAAACATAAAACAAATAATATTAAAAATTAGTTTATGCTTCTATTTTTGTTATGTTACGTGATTCATGTTTTACAACACTGAAAAAAAATTATTTTGAAAATAATATTATTTATTTCAGTGAAGAAGCTTGAGTTAGCCATTGCACTAGAAAGATTGAATACAGCTGTAGGCCTAGAAAGTCTGAAGTAGCCAATTTTACTCTTTCCTAATTGTTTGTTTGTTGAGCGATTGGGCATTCTAAGTCCTGGATAAGTATAATCCTTAAAATATAATTCTTACCGAGAAAAAGTATGGTCCAAATTATCAGGATGCAATTAAATTTAACGTGTTACTGGCTCTGAGGGGAGTTCAAAAAACACGGTAATTTTTACCGACACGTTTTGGTAATGATTTTGGTTAACTTAACTATAAAATATATGGCTATAATATGGGATAAAATTTATTAAATGCAGAGAAATTTGATAATTTTATTATGATACCGAAAAACATTAAATAAAACCATTAATTCGATTAAATTTAGTTTTCAGTTTTGCATTTTTTACTAAATGTTTAGTTGTAAGAACTGCAATTTTGAAACCAGAATTTCTATTAAGCCGTTACCCTAGGAACGGAAAAATTACCAAATGTATGGCTTAAGTACCGCATATTTTTGTTTTATTTTCCAGAATTATGTTTCTTTTCAGGAAATCTCATTACCATATAATACGGTAATTTAACCAGACACTTTTCTCCATGTATATGAAATGCAGCATAATTAGATTAATTAGAAACTATAAATTTTAACTAATTTTAAAAACAAAAATTACTTAAGTGTAGTTTCATTTATTTTCTACAGCAAGCCTCAATTGATAAATGACTGGTTGAAAAGGTGTTAAGTTCTAAATGTGAAAAATTGCGTACATATAGGAAATTGCGTCGAAAACAATTGGTAATCATTCAATCAAAGTTTCATTATGATACCAAATGATTTTTTTCTAGCAAACGATCTTAATAGATCAAACAAGAGAATCTATCTGAATAAATATATGTTTTCAAACATAAGGTTAAATATACGATTTCTACTGTTTTCTACTTCGGTGACGATGTACAGTCACATTATTCAAAAAATAGGCTAAAATTTGCCTGTTCTGGTTAATACACGCCCTAGATGTTTAATTCTTGCTCAGAGAAAGATTTTATGCACACAATTTTAAGATTCGTTTGTTCAAGGATAATCTAATAACTTTTAATACTGTCTGTTATTTTTACTTAATTTAATACTCGCTAAAACTGATTTAGATATGTAGAGGTTTATATAATTTTAAACTTCTCCATAAAAGATAATATAAAAGATAATATTTCTCTATAAGTTTCATCCAGGGGGATGGAAACTTGAGTAAAATATTTTCCAGTATAGAAAATTAAAAAAAATCAAAACTTAAGATCAAATGTACATCTCAGTTGAAATTGTGAATTTCATCATTAAAAATTACATAGTTTTAAATTTGAAGCAAAATATACTGATATTTATATTATGATAAAGCATATTTATTACTTAAGCATTGCTTATTGTTAGAACTTAAAAAATGGTGAGTGTTTTTAAAAAATTTATATTACAGTATTTCTCAAAAAATATAAGCAATGAAATTTAGGTGTAGAAAAAAAGAATATGCATACATTTGAATTAGTTACCCCTTGAAGTTAGAAAGCAATAATATGTATCCAATCCAATATAAACAATTTTGCTATTTGTTATTTAATTCTGATAAAATAGATTTTCTTAAAAAAAAAAAAAAAAAAAACTCACAAGACAAGTTCCAGCTCAATTTTTCCCAAAGCGAATGAATGGTTACTTTCCTTTAAAACATATACTTTTATTAAACACAAGAATTATGTTTGATTTTAATGGTTAAGTTTTAAGTTAAGTTTAAGTTAATGTTTTGCTCACAGCCGTAATCTTTAATTCAACTTACATTGAATTTTATTCCGAAGCATTTCTTTGCAGCTTAACAAGTTTCAATCAATTTGATGTTTAAAATGCGGAAACATTTCATTCCTTCTTTTGAATTATTTTCCCAGAGGCTAAATAAACCGTTTCAATAGTTTTTCTAAGCAATGTATCTTTTTCTTGTTTTGAGAATAAAGAGAGAAAATATTCTAACTATTAAATAAGTTTTGAATAAAGTTAATTTTTAATATTTAAATTTGCTCTTTACTATTTATTAGCCGAATAACACCTCTTTTTACGTAGAAAAAAGAATTAAATTATCAATTAATCAGTATTGAACAACGTTATGAAATCATGAACAAAACTAAAAGATCTATACCAACACAATTAACAAAGCTAAAATAATTTCATTTTTACTCATTATTACCCTTTTCCTTTGCTGGTGACTTTACGTTATTAAACGCATTTTTAGTAGTTCATCTCATCAAAATAATGAATAACTGTATTCAGTATCTCTTGGAAGGATGTTATTGCTTGAGGCTAGCTCATGATGGTCAAAATTTAGTACTAGTAAGCAATGTCCCCTGTTCTAATCCTTTTTGAAAGTCCGTAAAACACCTATTTCCTTATTATATATATTGAAACTGTAGAGTATTAATGCAGTTTTAATAGTTACTAAATATACTAATTTTTCCTTTATTTATATAATTGGCATTGATTGAAATTGTACCAATTACCATAATACAAAAAGTGCACATTGCCAAAATTATGTAGGCAGCATTGATCTCAATAGCAGTACAATGAATTTTATTTTGCTGTTAGACAAATTAGTGCATTTTCCCATTATTTTTGTTCTTTAGTAAACAATTTATGTTTTTATTTCAGTTATAATAACTATTTTCAAAATTAATTAAACATCATTGGCGTCAAAAATAGTATAGATCCTAAACAAATTGGTGTAATTTCTGCATTAGTTATGCTTTTCAGTACGCAAATTCTTTTTTTTTAATTTCAAATACCGTTCATTTTAAAATAAGCGAACATCACCGACGGTGTCTTTAAAATAATCAGCAGTTAATATTAATGATGATAGGCCTAAAACAATGGGAAAATGTCACTCCTGAAAGATGTAATTCGAATTTTTAAATCATTTTGAGAATCGGGGGCTTAAATTGCCGATTTTACCCACTGTTTAAATTTCAGGAAGACAGCGCAACTCTTTATTTTATTATTATAGACAAGTCTTTGTACAGTGACTAATAGTTCATTAAGGGAATATTTTGTTTATACATTTAAACTACGAATTTGAATAATGTTTGAAAGAAAGTGCATTATTTTTAAAATTTCGTAATTTTGTTATTTTTGACTCACAAACTTTTAAAAATCAATAAATGTGCCAATAATTCCAATTAAAAAGTTAATTTAGAATCACCTGATTTGCCATTGAAACTTTATATCTTGAAGATGTTTCTTCAAATTTTCAACTGCTGAAGTTGTTGACATTATCCGGGGATTTTATAATTGATATAACAAATCCTTGGTGGCTCAGGGGATAATAATTCGTCTCTGAATGAGGTGACTCGGGTTCGAATCCCAGCAATGGTTAGTTGATACGAATTTCGTACTCAGTTCTCACCGTCCAGAGTGCTGACGTGAAATATCCTCAGTGATAGATGAATCATTGGTAGGAGTTCCCTTGTCGTCAGGCTAACCGTGGGAATTTTTCGTGTCTTTCCTCTCCCTGTAACACCAATGCGCGTCAGTTGCATTAAAAAGTCCTTCACGAATGCAAATAGTTTATGTATACATTATGCATTAAATTTCTCCCTTTTCAAATTAGAGAAAATACTATGTATGTTTTATGCTGTGTACGCAGCATTTTCGCAACGTATTATGCATACGATGCTAAGTTCTTCAGATAAATGCCAATATAATATATATTTATTTCTTATCAGTAACATTTTGTTAAATATTATTTCAAAACCGCAAAAGAATATATATATATTACAGTTGAAATTTAAATATAAAAGCGAAACTATATATTAGGACCTTAACTAATTGCATATGAATTTCATTTGATTCTGGATTATTAATAGTTCAAATCCATGCTGAAAGTTTTATTACTTACATCCTACAATTTAAATTATTCATAACAAAAATGTTAATTTAATATAATGCATTTAATAACGTAAGTGCCTTTTGATAAAAGTTTTTTTACCATTTATCAGGATAGTTTATGAAAAATTCAGTTAGGTTATTTTTTGCAGCAGCAATTTACCCAATTTTTTTTCTATTCTCATTGTTGAGTTTTACTAAATTTTTCAGCAAACAGTAACTTTTTTCAAAAAAAAGATATCTAAAGACTTAGCCTAATTGAAGACTAAAATAGAGGTCTTATCCCAAAAGATCTTTATTCCATTCACTTATAAAATTTTTGATAGATCAAGAGAAAAAAAAAATTAATTATGTGCAAGATTTATGAACGAGTCAATTTTGTTATATATTTTTTATTTCTTAGTTGTTAGATAGTGTTTTTATAATATTTTTTGCCATCTTTTCTTCGATGTTAAAAGGATGTTAGCTTTGAATTTTACTTGATTAAAAAAATGAAACTTTTACATAAAAAAACACAAGTATAAGAAGCACTTTTATACAATTTTTATAATTAAGAACAAATGGAATATAGAAACAAAACAACCTTTTCTCAAATATAATAACTAAAATGTAAATTCATTAAATTTTAGAATTTTTAAGATGTAAAAAATTTCTAGACTTATTTCATCAAAATACTATCTGGTAGTTTTATTTTTCCTTTTGAACTCTATAGCTTCAATAAAGATTAAATTTGAAATTTGTTGGAATGAAATTGGATTCCATAAATGTTTTTATTAATTAAGTTTTTAACATTGTGGAACAAATATTAAATTTTTTAACTAAATATTACGTTGTGTGTTAAATTATTCTTTTAGAAGAAAAAAAAAGTTTCCACCATTACTTAATAAAAAATATAGTCAATGAAATAAGAATTGATAAAATAATTTTGCCAAAGTTGGTGCTGGTCCTCAAAAATTTGTAAAAATCTATTTCATTTATGATTAATTTAATAATTTCTCTTTCATTAAACTTCATAATAATTTTAGTTAATTTTTTTTTTCAGTTTACTATAGATGAAGTAATTTAAATATTTTGTAATTATGTACCTAGAAATTAAAAAGTAGATGAAATATAAATTCCAGTTTATCACTATCTTTGGATGTTTTTTCTTGCCTGTAATCAAATAAAGCTAATTTTAAAATTCATGACTTAACCTACATTATAATAAGTCTCTTTTTAATGAAATATTGGCTTGATATTAGCAGAACTTAAAATTTTTTAATTGCATGTTCCAATCACCTTTATTAGTTTAAAGTTGATGTACCTTTCTTCTTTTTCGTTTGTAGTTAATTTTTAAAATATACGACTATAACATATTGATAAATTAACAGGAGAAAGGTTCTTAATCCAAATAAACCATAGGTTATTAATTTAATCAAATAAAGCTGAATTTAAAATTAATGTCTTATCATACATTATAATAAGTCTCTTTTTAATGAAATATTGGCTTGATATTGGTAGAACTTAAAATTTTTATATTGCATGTTCCAATCATCTTTATAAGTTTAAAGTTGATGTACCTTTCTTCTTTTTTGTTTGCAGTTAATTTTTAAAATATATAACTATAACATATCGATAAATTAACAGGAGAAAGGCTCTTAATCCAAATAAATCATAGGTTTTTATTTTAGCAGCAATTTCGGAAAATCCTTCAATATATATATTTCAAAGGAATGAATTTTTTTTCAATTTTTGAATACATTGCATTATGTTTAAAATAACTGTTTAGGATTGAGTAGATACCTCACCGAGTGATGTCCTGGTAGTATCTAAGGATTTAAGAAACACATTCTTCCATTCTGTGTATAAAAATACGGATTTTACGTGCATATTTTGTGCAAACTCTATCTGGATTTCATAGATGCTTGAGCGAAATATTTTAGTTTCGTTTATCAGGTTTTGGGTTTCAAGTTATTTAGTGATATTTCTTGAAGAAAAAAAATCAGGTAGGGAACTGAAATTTTCTCTGAAAATATTTATAGATTGTTAGCCAAAATTTTCCTTTATTTATATTTTAAAATATATTTTAACCCATTATTTTAAATGTATTGAAATAATTAGACTTCAAATGAAATGACTGAAAATTTAACATATTATTAAACTATATTGGATATTTTATTTCTACCCATGTACTATATCTGATGATTCACTAGGTAAATGATTCACTAGGTCAGGTAGTGAACTGAAATTTTCTTTTAAAATATTTATATGTTGTTAACCAAAATTTTCATTTAGTTATATTTTAAAATATATTTTAACCTATTATTTTAAAGTTATTGAAATAATTAGACTTCAAATAAAATGACTGAAAATTTAACATATTATTAAACTGTATTGGATATTTTATTTCTACCCATGTACTATATCTGATGATTCACTAGGTAAATAAATTTTATTTTTTGTTCTATAGGATATAAATATGAGAAGGTTTTTAATTATGATCATCAGGTAGGTAGAATGAATGTGTAACAAAATATTAAGGTGCTAAAATTATGTTGAACAATGTTGCAAAATTTATTTTTAAGCTCTTAACTTTTCTAAACCTTATTCTTTTCTCTGAAGATTTATTCATAATTTTTTCGCAGAAATTAGTATATATAAATATCCAAATTACATATCCATTAAAACAATTAAAAGAAGAAAATATGAATATTGAATTGGTATATCAACCAATTTAATATTTGCGACGAAAAAGTATACATTATTGGCAATACATTGTTTGAAACATAAATAAGCATTTAATGAAACAGGTACATTACGTGGAAAATGTAATAAATTTGCATCAAAAATTTTAATTGGTTTCCCTTTTCTTAACTAATGCGCTTTTATGCTTCAATATTCTTATCCCCAAAAACATTTCCCCATTGCATTAATGCAAGCTTTTTCTCATCAGATGTAGATAAAAAATATCCTAAGCATAAGTATAACTTACTGCAATAAACTTATTTACCAGCTACTTTTAAATAGTTTTATGAAGTTTCAAATATTCTATTGTCTACATATAGCAGTATTTATGCCGTGGAATTAGAAAAAAAATATTCAGAAGGAAAATTTGAAATGCTGCTATATTATTAACAATAGAAAAATGTAAAATTTCATTAAATAATATTATTTATCAGGTAAATGTGCAATTTATTATTTTAGTATTATTCGTAAATTTTGCAATATACATTTAATATATAAAATAAACGTCTGAAAATATTCAAAAAAATTGTTTTTCTTCAAAACTTTAGTGTGGAGCAAAAGCAAACTATAATAAAATAGTTCAAAACATGCTTTTAAATTAAAAGTGAATTTTTCATTCAAAAATTGGTGTGAAAATAATGTTGCTTTAAATGTTTATATAAAGTTTTTTAAATGTTGTTTCATACTGTAAAGTATTACCGTTATTTATAACACAATTTAAAGTAGTTATTTTCCTCCTCCAATTTTAATTCTCATCTTCAATTTTTATTCAGAAACATAAATCATCTCTACCATACTCGTAACGAAAGTTTTCCTTTGTGCAGTGACCTTTGGAGCACTATAAACGCAATTTCAATTTTTCCATTCATATTTCTTTAAAAAACTAAACCGGCGCTTGAATGAGTATAGGTTTGTTACCGAGTATTTTAATAATTTCGTGAAATTCAATTAAAAACCAATCTAAAACTTTTAGCTTTGTTTTTATTTGGAGTCAATAAATGATCCCATTAAGCAATATATGTATCTTTTATTTTCGTGTTTATCTGCTCGACTTTATTCTCTTTTCTTATAAGAGGATAAGCTAATAAGAGGAACGATATTCATTGGAATAAAGTAATATGATAACTAATACAATAAAGGCAGGTGAAGTGTTTTGATTTTTGCTCAGGAGATATAAATAGAAAATAGAGGTTCGCTTCATAATGCAAAAGTGGAAAGTGCTCCATAAAATAAATATGAAGTGGATTCCACGATAGCCATGTGAAAAGTTTACTTTTAGTATGAATTAACATAATATGCGTAATGTAAATTTATATTTAATTTAAGAAAAATTAAGTCAAATAATACTTTAATAATAATCATAACAACACCGACAAATAATAATATAATAATAATATTCAATATAAATTACTTTTGGTCCAACACTGATTGTTTATAACATTTATGTTATTATATAGTGCTGGAATCTCTGTGTATGTAATATTTCAAAGTAAAAAATTGTGGTCCACTACAAACTTTACTTCGTAAGTAGTGTTAGTGCAATCTACGAGTATTAAAAATTCATTCTATGGTTCAGTCAAAAACACACTTGCATCAAAATGATAACATTTATATTTCAAAATTCCATTTTGAGTTGAACAAATTTGTATCATTTTGCTTAAGATAAAAAAAAATTCCTACAGCGCTGATTAACTTGAAACATCAACTACTTCAGTATTTTTTCTTTAAATTTTTATTTTCAAGCGCAATAATGTTTTGCTTGTTCATGAAATGAGTAAAACGTGACTTTTAGCAAATTCGGACCAGAGTTTGATGAATAAATGAAAATAAATGAGCATTGCCTGTATTTGCGAAAGGTAAATACAGAAGCTTTAATTAGTTTCGTAAAGCTAACAAAGCGTTTCATTAGCTGCTTATATAAATGATTCTGAACTAAATTTTGTAAGCTTCATGAAGATAAAAATGATTTAGAATGAGATTACTCTTATGATAAGTTACATTCTTTAAATATCAAAAATTAAATGTCGCATGAATGGGCTGGCATGTACTTTTAATATTAATTAATAATTAAATCTGAATAAATATTTCAAAACTTAAATAAAGAAAATAATATTAACATGTATGTCTAAAAAATTAGAAAAAACGCAAGTTAATTTGTCAAATATTTGATTTAACATGAACTGTTTTAGTCATGATGTTTTTTTTTATAATAGCAAAGAAAAATTAGACTTTTAATTCCAACTTACTCCAAAAAAAGCTGGATATGATATTTTATATCACTAAGGACATCTCAAATAAAACTGATATGTGTATGAAAAAAAGTTTTGAGACTGAAAAAACTTTATGCTTTTTTTTAGTTTTAGTTTTTACATTAGAACATCTAAATAATGCAATTTTGCTCTCCTATGGATCAACTCAGTTGTACTTTAAAATAACTTAGGGAACCAAAATGATCAATCGAATAGCGAAGTAATTTGATTCCTCTGAAAATATGCGAAAAAAAACGCGTTATAACTATTTTTTGCATTTTTAGTTGTATCCATGCATAGAATTGTACAAAATTTTAACCGAATTTAACAGAAAACAGTTACCGATGACTAGTAGAGAGAAATTCATTGCATTCATGAGTAATTAGAACGTCTAAGAAAGGTAAATACATATTTTTTTCTTGTTTAAACGTCGTACAAACAAATTCAATGCACGACGCATTGAATCAGTTACAAGAAAATTATAAGTCTTTAGTATGCTTAAACGTTCCTATTTCACTCGCAATTCCCTAGTTACAAAAACTCTTATAATTCAGTTAATTATCTTTCTAGTATCCCACCATTTCCTTATATTTGGAAATCTATTTTAAGGTAATCTTTTGCATCCTGGGAGTTCCACCAATCTCCTTCACACCTCCTTCTTGTATATTTTTATTAGTATCTTTTTCAAACTAATTCCTCCGTCTCTATTGGCTTTATACCTCTGCACAGACTTGCTTCTTTACTTCTTACTATCTCTTGGTAGTTAGAGGCACTGGGGGTCATAGAACATTCATAGAACTGAAACTATAGTATTTTCATTTAAACATTTTCATATGTAGGGGAGAGTGGGGTCAATTGTAACATTTTTTACTTAACTATTCTTAACTAACAAAAAAAATCCTATATATTATTAGTATTAATTGACAGACGAGTAAAGTAGACTATCCTCTACTAGAAAAAAAATAAATACCTTATTTTAAATGTTATTATATTAGTTATTAACAATTTTTGACAGTCGTGCACTTGTTACAATTGTCCCCACTTACGGGGTCAATTGTAACAGTTCATAAATTCAACTAAA
>NC_092210.1:86557672-86578318 GCF_043381705.1 Parasteatoda tepidariorum | reverse complement strand
TCTTCCATAGGTAATCGCATAAAATGATATTTTAGTAAATGAATCGTGAATTCAGTATTAGTATAATTTTACAGTTGTTGTTCTATTAAACTGCATCGAAAGTTATTTATAACTCAACTTTCTGGAAATGTGGCAACTGATTTGGGAGGGAGAGAATATAAAAAAATTAACATACGATCATATGAAAAAAAAAGCATTTCGAAGTTAAGTGAGATGATGCTAACCAACCTGCAATTACACCCTTAACTAAAATTGAATCATTAATTCAATAATTAATGCCTGCCTCTTAAACTAGATAATACTTTGAAAGAATAAAAATGGAAACTGAATATAAAATATAAATTTTTTAATCACTAACAAAAAATCGCAATTTGCAATTTTTTTTTTTTTTTTTTTAATTTTCGTAGAGCACAATATACCCTATTTTTGTTTTTTTCACTTACTTTTCTCATGATCAGTAATACATAAAGTATAGCTTTGGTGTAGATTAAATTTTGTCATATGTCACTTTTTAAAAAGAAAGCATTTTATCAATTATCTTGTAATTGCATTTTAATATATTGGTCTGCAATATACCAAGTCATAAGAAAAATCGGAGAGTTCTAGCTACATATATTTTGCTGTTACTAAAAATGTAGCTATTGATAAGCATAACTATCCTTTCTTTAGGAAAATTTAAACTCATTTTCTTCCCTAATCCTTTCCCCGTCTTACATTCCTCAATCCAAGTCCGCCCTACCTCAATTATATTAAGGGATAGATTTAGTTAACCCATATGACTTTTGGGTACACTGTTACTCGTGTCTGGAAAACAGATCAGACATATGTTTTCCGGCCAGAAATTTCTTTTTTAGAACATCAATCCATAGTTAATTCTGAAATTCCGAAGGGGTGGAAGATTCATCCCTGCCATCACTGGTATACGGGCAAAGAGCCAGATTCTTCCTTCGCCCTCAATTATGACAGAGCTTTTAAAACAGCAATTTCCAGATTAGCAAGCGGGCACACAAAAGTCTCTCGTTTTTTGAAAGCAGGAGAATCTTCGAGGTCTGCTCCAAATGTCAAACTGAGTAGGCTTCTCCCGAACACATCCTGTACTGTTTGGAACTTTCCAGAGTTTCTACGTTCAGTTTCTTTATTACAGTTTTGAAACCATGCTAGTTGTAAATGGGTAAAAACAGTATGATTTTGTATTCATGGTCTTATAACCATACGAGTTGTAAATAGTTTCAAAATTATAAAGGTAAAAAATTTTCGTTGCTTTCGTAAACTTTGCGGTTAATAAGAGGAAAAGATTGTTGCCCGTTATTTTACTACAATTCTAGAAAGAAAATTCTAATAGTGTAGTAAAATGCATCCCATAGACTGTCTTCAGGTTAGTATTAAGAAGGAAATAATATTATATATTAAGTAATAAATAATTTGTTTAAATAATTCTTATAACTCGTAACTATCTCGTATAAGTAACTCGTAAACTGGAAACAATTTTTACTAAGTGACATTTTGTTAAAATAGTATTAGCTCAAATATGATTTATATGCCAACGACTGCCATTATCATTCTGAGACGTAGTTGAAAGCTGTCATCATTGAAACGTGGGAAAATGTTGGAGTTGCTGTCCTTTACGGATTGGTCAATGGTATGCGACATTGTATAATTAAAGTCAAATAAATATGGTGGATATATTAGCTATTAACATAAATTTCCTTATATCGGTGTAGCTATTTTTTTTCTATTTTTCTTCTGATCAAGTCGGGCTAGAAGCGAAATTCTGTTCTCAAATATAAATTGTTTATTTACTTTAATTTTTTGAGCTTATTTCGAGATGCATGTTTTGTTCTGATTGGTTTCCTTTATGCCCAGTAACAGCACAAAATCAAAGAGATTTTACTTCAGTGGGATACATCACGTGAAATATGTTGGCGTAATTCCAGAATGTTTTCAAATGACACCTGGAAAAAAAGCTATTTTTGTGTGTAGTCACGCATTTACGTGAATAAAAGGTAGCAGAAATAAATATTGCTTACCTTTGCCTTGTGTGTGTTCACTTGTGTTGTCTTCACATTATTTACTTCAATAGTTCAGGAGTGACTTACTCAGTGAATTAAGTCATCATTAATTCAGTAAAAATGTCAGATTGCCTTTTAAAATAAGAGTTTATTATTAAATAAACATAATTAGTAAAAATAAGTGGGTGAGCTAGTGCTCTTAGCAAAATGGATGATAGATGAAGTGAAACTTATTAAAAGTTATACATTGCGTAATTAAACAGCTCCATTCAGTGGCTAAAATGATAAACAGTGAATCATTGAATTCGATGATTAGTGATTAAAATTCTATTTTATAACAGTAATATTTAGATAATAATTATTTAATAATTTAATAAGATAATAATAATAATAAGATAATAATAAGATAATAATTTAGAGTACGCGTTTGTTGAAAATTTCAAGACAGAATAAAAGCGTAAAATAACGAGTAAACTGATGCTGAAAATTTATTTCAGTTTTTGCATAATTTAAAATAAAATAAATATCCAAATGTAAGAAAAAATTAATACGTTTTGAAAATTAAAAATCGAACTCTCTTTTTCGAACAAGAAAAAAAAATAATAAAAAAGAAGTTATAGAAACCGAAATTGTTTATAAAAAATATACCATTAATATAATTTTAATGTAAATACTTTTATTATAATTTATATATAATTTTAATATAAATAATTAAATTTACTATATAATTCTTGAGTAGCTTGTCAGTATGGCAATTGTTACAATTATTATATTATTATTTCTAAGCATAACGAGTGAAAAAAGGAACTAAAAAGAAAAAAATGTATTCTGTGAATTAGCGAATTTGTAATTTAGCGTAGTAGCGTAGATTAAAGAAAATATCATAAAAATAAATTAATGAATCAGCGGAATTATGGATCAGTAAATAGAAGAATTATAAAATCGGGGAGTTAGACAATTTTAGCTTCTGTGTAAAAGACTATTCAATTAACTAGCATAAAGGAAATCGACTTATTACGGAATAGAAAAATCAAATAAGGTTGAATATACGAGTACTTAAATTACAATGACTTATGTTGAATTTTCTTGAATCATGTTGATTTTATTTGATGTTAAAAGTAGTAGAAATTTATAAAAAATATAAATACAAGTATTTTGCTTTTTTTAATTATTTTGCTGCCATCTAAAAATACAAAATTTGCACTGGATGAAAATTTGTACTGCAAAATTGGTATTAGATTTTAAACATAGGAGCCTTTTTATTTGCAAGGGAGAGGTCAATAATTGTTGCGAGTTAATATATTTCTTTAATTTCCTGAAGCAATTATAATTTTTTGAAGACAATTATTATTCTTTAAATTTTATTTAATCCCAGGTTATACATTACATTTTCAAAAGGTGTTGGAAAAGATATCTTATAAAATAACAATCTCAGAAATAAATTAAATAGCAGAAAGTAATAGCAATCAAAATTTTACTCTTGAATCAACAATAAGCAATGTGTCAGTGTTTTGTTTTCCACTGATTTAAACTAAACATTTAACTTTAAAGAAGACAGTAGTTTCTACTTGCTTCATGTCAAATGTATTATGAAATAGTTTCGGATATTTTTTATGTAATACTTTCAAAGCGCATTATAACAGTATGTTCAGGAACTCACAATTATTCTTAACTTGATAGATAAGCTGATAGGTTACAACAATGTTATTTGATTATTTGATTAATTCTCCCACATTTTTTTACATTGTACTTTTGATGTCACAATTGTGATAAGAAAGTATAAAAAAAAACTTTTTTTTAATTATTNTTGGACTTTTATGCTCCAGGCAGATGACGTAAGCCGAGTGCAGCGCCACTAATTTGCATATTGCAATTTTACTCAGCTACTCTTAGTGGACAACATATGCAAATTTTGCACGGTTTGGCTTACTTTTGAAAGAGTTATCGCTATTTTTGTGATTTTTCCTTAATTTATGATAACCAGTGTACAAGTATTTTGCTTTTTTAATTATTTTGCTGCTATCGAAAAATACAAAATTTGCACTGGATGAAAATTTGCACTGCAAAATTGGTATTAGATTTTAAACATCGGAGTCTTATTATTTGCAAGAGAGGGGCAAATAATTGTTGCGAGTTAATACATTTCTTTAGTTTCCTGAAGCAATTATTATTTTTTGAAGATAATTATTTTTCTTTAAATTTTATTTAAAGCCAGGTTATACATTACATTTTCAAAAGGTGTTGGTAGAGATATCTTATAAAGTAACAATCTTAAAAATAAATTAAATAGCAGAAAGTAATAAAAATCAACATTTTACTCTTGAATCAACAACAAAGCAGTGTGTCAGTGTTCTGTTTTCCACTGATTTAAACTAAACATTTAACTGTAAAGAAGACAGTAGTTTCTACTTATTTCATGTCAAATATATTATGAAATAGTTTCGGATATTTTTTATGTAATACTTTCAAAACGCATTATAACAGTATGTTCAAGAACTCACAATTATTCCCAACTTGATAAATAAGCTGATAGGTTACAACAATGTTATTTGATTATTTGATTAAATCTGGAGCACTTTTTATATTGTACTTGTGATGTCACACTTGTAATAAGAAAGTATTATAAAAAAAAAAGCTTTTTTTTAATTATTCCTTTTATATTTCTTTTAACAATTAAAAAATAAGCCAGGATGAGCGTTAATTAAATTATGTGAAATATTTGAAAGAAAATTGAATAGGATATTCATAAAGCTTAAAACAAGTTTCCATTCCTAATATGTCAAGATAAGTTAAATGTTAATTTAAGACTGCATTATCTTGATTATCACATTATGCGATATTTTTTTCTCTCTCTCAACAAAAAAATTAAGTCATAATTATTCTCGAGATGTGCTTCAATGAAATTTTTTTTCACGCTAGCAAAGGAATAACTCTCATAATTATTCATTTTTGAATGCATTAAAAATAATTAAAATTACTCCAAGTGAAGAAAAAATATTTTTCTCTTTCCTTCAAAAAATGATTTTATGCAACAAAAGATTTACAAAGAGGCATAAGTCATAGCTTGGAGTAGAGTATAATTACTGTTTCTATAAAGCTGCAAAAAAGTGGCTGTTATTATTTATTTATTTATTTTTTAAATACACAAATAATAACGCACGACAGGTGTGTTTTATAGATACATCTATTTACTTTTTTTTCAATTTTGCTTGTAAAAGTTAACAGTTTAACTATTACAATAATTATTATGAAAATAATTATCCTAATGGAAACATTAAAAACTAAGTACGTTAAGACTTTTGTAGTTAGAATAAACTAATATTAACGTAAGCTGTTAGAAAATTATTTTTTTTAAAGAATTACATAACTTTACTGTTTAAAAAGTGCTTTTTTTTCATATTGTATGTTGCTTTTATTTACATTGTTTTATTAATATAAAAACTGAATTTTAATAAACTCTCCTATTGCTTGTTTTTTTATATTGCACAGAGACTTTTTCAAACGTCGATTGTTATATTTTTTGCTTTGTTCGAAATATAATTTTGTTTTTACTTATTATGCTTTTTTTAATTTTAATTATTGAAAGCTTATATCATGCATAATAACTAAATGAGCACATTGAAAAAGCTATTATATTAATGTGTATAGATTGATTAGAAAAAATAAGGAACACTACTGTTGCTTACATTATATCACACGATATGTGATGATATATTATAAAGTAAGATCGTAGTGATATCACAAACATCTGAACATTACAAAAAATGTTGAAATAAAGCAAAATTATACAGTATATATTTGCGAGTGCATCCAATTAGTAATGCTTCCAACTGACATCGCATTTTTTTAGTTTTATTATTAACAATCAATTATCCAATGCGTGTTCGACATGCATGGTTCATAATATTTGGTAATTTAAAGAATATATCCAAATTTTTGGAGCAGTGGCTTTTTAAATGTTTATTCATATCGATACTATAGCACTTAAAGCAGCAATAGGACATCACTTACATTCTGAGGTAAATGGTATGGAGGTAAATGGTATGGAAAACTGTCTAAGGCAATACATTCATAACAAAAGCAGCAGAGCAATATATTTCCGATAATGATATGGAGATCTATTCCTCAATTTATTTTCCGTGAAGTTAATATTTGTATCTACCGATAATATGAATTACCAAGAAAATTTTTTTTCGATNATGCGATATTTTTTTCTCTCTCTCAACAAAAAAATTAAGTCATAATTATTCTCGAGATGTGCTTCAATGAAATTTTTTTTCACGCTAGCAAAGGAATAACTCTCATAATTATTCATTTTTGAATGCATTAAAAATAATTAAAATTACTCCATGTGAAGAAAAAATATTTTTCTCTTTCATTCAAAAAATGATTTTATGCAACAAAAGATTTACAAAGAGGCATAAGTCATAGTATAATGGAGTAGAGTATAATTACTGTTTCTATAAAGCTGCAAAAAAGTGGCTGCTATTATTTATTTATTTATTTTTTAAATACACAAATAATAACACACGACAGGTGCGTTTTATAGATACATCTATTTACTTTATTTTCAATTTTGCTTGTAAAAGTTAACAGTTTAACTATTACATTAATTATTATAAAAATAATTATCCTAATGGAAACATTAAAAACTCAGTACGTTAAGACTTTTGTAGTTAGAATAAACTAATATTAACGTAAGCTGTTAGAAATTATTTTTCTTAAAGAATTACATAACTTATACTGCTTAAAAAGGGCTTTTTATTCATATTGTATGTTGCTTTTATTCATATTGTTTTTTTAATATAAAAACTGAATTTTAATATACTCTCTCCTGTTGCTTGTTTTTTTTATATTGAACACAGACTTTTTCAAACGTCGATTGTTATATTTTTTGCTTTGCTCGAAATATAATTTTGTTTTTACTTTTTATGCTTTTTTTATTTTTAATTATTGAAAGTCATTTTATGGCTTATATCATGCATAATAACTAAATGAGCACATTGAAAAAGCTATTATAACAATGTGTATAGATTGATTAGAAAAAATAAGGAACACTACAGTTTCTTACAATATATCACACGATATGTGATGATATATTATAACGTAAGATCATAGTGATATCATAAACATCTGAACATTACAAAAAATGTGGAGATAAAACAAAATTGTACAGTATGTATTTGCGAGTGCACCCAATTAGTAATGCTTCCAACTGACATCACATTTTTTAGTTTTACTATTAACAATTAATTATCTCGACATGCATGGTTCATAATATTAAGTAATTTAAAGCTGATATCCAACGCTTTGGTGCATTAGCTTTTTAAATGTTTATTCATATCGATACTCAGAGCAGCAACAGGACATCTCTTATATGTTTATTTCTAAGGTAAATGGTAAGGAAAAGTGTCTAAGGCAATACATTCTTAACAAAAGAACCAGAGCAGTATATTTCGGATAATGATATGGAGATCTATTTATCAATTTATTTTCTGTGAAGTTAATATTTGCATCTACCGATGATATGAATTACCAAGAAAAATTATTTTCGATTTGACTTATTGGTTAATATTTCATTTAGATCTTTCGAAACTGTCTGGAGTACTGTAAGTTAGATTGATAAGTTTACTGTTTAGGAAAACAAAACAAGAATTAAGATGATCATTCAATTAAAATTTAAGTTGCCGAATTATGCTTTATGAATTAGTCTAACAAAACAGAGAGTTGAAATTACAGCTACCTTACTGTGCCAGCAAGTGGAATATAAAAGATTGCTTGTCTAGTCTTACAACAGCCCCCTCTTGTCTTAAAATCAGTTGCTTGTAATTTTGTGTCGTCTACAATGGACATTAATATTAATACATAATATTGATGATATTGATATTAATACATTACAAATGAAATAATAATACTTGATAAAGATCAGTAAGTCTGACCAAATTAAAGAACAAATTTCCGTTCAAAAACGTTTTCAATGTATGTATATCTATAATGGAATTGTGGAAATGTCACGAGATGTTGAAGTTAAAATTTATGTATTCTCTACTTTAAGATCACAAAATCGTATTCCCAATAAACAGTGATGTGCATTCACCTGATAGACATACACTGACCAATGAATTTTAAACCCAGTGAAATTTTCTATTTAATGCTCGCTTGGCGGCAAAATCTGCATATGACGTCGGTACGTAGACGTGTAATTAAATTTCACAGGTAAATGGGGGGAAAGCAATAGATTTTCCATCATAATTTAAAAAGGGCTCACTGTTGGTACTCGTTAAGGTAAAAACCATGATTGTGAAGACAGCAAAACTTACTCGATTCTCAAAATCATCCGTAAGGGTTTTCAGAAGTTGGAAACCATCCACAGTCATAGTGCAGAAGCCGTAACTGAGTTCCGAATGTAATCAACCACACCAGAATCGGCCTTGACTGCGACAAATTGTATGGCAGAAGAGAGATATCGTGCTTCAGTTGACAAATATCTTCAACCAAGATTCGTTTCAACAACTTTCGCCGTGAACCAGTAGCTGAGAATATTAGAAGAGAATGACTGTGAGGAAACTTGTGTCGAACAACAATGGTGTCGGTAAAAACTATGCTAAGTGCCTGAGGAGTTGAAATGGTTTATATTGACGGATGAAACATGCTAAATCCTGCCATGCACTGATAGAACAAATAGAATTCAGCGTGTCAGGACTAAATAATGATACCATCTAGCTTTGTTCTCTTTTTACAAGAGACTGATGGTAGTATCCTGATGTATGAGATGTTCTGCTGGTGTAGACATGTTGCACAGGGGTTTCCCGAGTTTTAAACATGAATCAATGCAATATCTGTGCATATTGGCAGTTAAAAATCGCACTGAAATGTTGTATATTTATTACAGATTGGGCGGATACTTCATCAACGATGATGCAACTATACACCATGACATAAGCGTTCAGGATTGGCTTGACGAATATAAATCTGACTTCCATCAACTTCCATAACCTTTAAAATTCCTGGTTCTTAACGCAACAAAAAATGTATGGTATATGTTGGAAAAGGACATCAGAGAGCAATACCTTTCTCCATCCAATGTACAAGATCATAAAATCTGCATAGCCAATTCATGGTATTCTCTGTACATAAAACTTAAGCTCCTGACTTAAGCTAAGTGTGGTTGTTAACGCTAAGGGTAAAGAAGTTTGTTGACTTGGTGGTCAGGGGTTCAGTGTTGGACACGGAGTAATTTTCAAAATTTTTTTTCTATTTACCTTATTTTATTTTTTAAAACTTATTTTTCGATATTTCAACGTGATTAAAGTTTTATATATATGAAAATAATTATTTTTCTTTGGGAAAGAGGGAATAATAGCTGAAAAACAGAAAAATTTCGATTCCGGAGCTACGCGCACGACTCACTCCGTAACTCCCTTTAATCTTAACTTATAATTTTCAAACACTGCCAAAAATCAGAGTTTTATATACCAAACAATCGCACCAGAGAGAATTTTTATACACTAATTAGGAGGCACATAAAGGGCCAAAATAAATTTTGTTAATTAAACGGAAGGAAGTTCTTCAAGCTATATATTCGAGGAAGCAACGTGTGAGCCGTGGTGTGGTTGTTAGGGCCTCGGATAAAGAAGTTTGCAGACCCGGTGATCAGGGGTTCGGTCCTAGGCACTGGTTAATGTTTAATTTTTTTTTTCTATTTACTTTATTTTTTAAAATTTATTTTTCGATATTTCAACGTGATTAAAGTTTTATATATATAAAAATAATTATTTTTCTTTGGGAAAGAGGGAATAATAGCTGAAAAACGGACAAATTTCGACTCCGGAGCTACGCACACGACTCACTCCGTAACAACTCCCTTTAATATTAACTTATAATTTTCAAACTCTGCCAAAAATTAGAGTTTTATATACCAAACAATCGTACCAAAGGGAATTTTTATACACATATTAGGGGGCACAGAAAGGGCCAAAATAGATTTTGTTATTAACCGGAAGGAAGTTATTTAAGCTATATGTTTAAGTCCAGCTTAAGTTTTATAAAGGCTTAAATTGGCTTAAGTTATTTAAGCCAATGCTCCAATGAATACAGGTTGTATCCGAGCCAAAGAAAGTCCAATAAAATATTATCTTAAGATTTTAAGGTCAGTGAAGCTAATGAAGAAAAATTTTGGTACTGAGAAAAGAATATGGTTGAAACTGAAAGTAGAACTGCAAGTTACATTATTTTTACGGAAGTAGTAGATACATTTTATCTACCACATGAAATCAAGGTCAAAGGAGTGTAGTATGTTTAACATAATTTAACTAAACACTTGAAAGTCTCATTCATGTCTAATTTCTCTTAGTTACATTTGCGTAATATATCAGAAAAAGAAGGCATAAACTCTCATCTTACTTTTATTAACACGGTACTGCCTTTTAAATATAAATCATACAATGGTAAACATAATACAATGTCTTTTGCAATTCTATTTGGTGAATATTATTATAAACAAATATACGTTATGATTGTTGTCTGGTAGTTTTATCTTCATATATGAAGGATATAGTTTAGATACCGAAACCGTAGTCAATAAAAAAATATCGATTAGATAATTTAATTATTATTTAGCTATCATTAATTTGAGTGTAAATCCAGATGTTCCGCTTTACAGTACACGCATTGCTTCTCGTATTTTTCCCTGAAACATATTTTTTTCCATATAAAACTTTTGAATGCTGGAGGACGAATCCTAACGAATTAGTGCGCCAAACTTTATTCTTCTAGTATAAATTAATGACTTTTAAAAAGAAAAAATAATAAAGGTCAGAAAGATAAATAAGGATTTCTCGAAGGGCAAAATTAATACATAATGCATGATTAAAATTTAATAATTTAATTAAAGACTAATGAATGTCTGAAAATGCTCAACTTAATGCATTATACCAAAACAATGAATATTTTTTTTTCATTTGAAAGTGCTAAATATTAAATGTTTTGAATAAATCTTCAAATGATAACTATTCTCTGCTTATACACATTTTCTTGGATCATTTTTTTTGTATAGTACACTTACAAAGCAGTTTTGATATTAGATTTTAGCTTTTTAATTCCATTAATTCTTTTGCTGACATTTCTTTAATCTTATTACATTAGACTTTCAAAGCGTGTCGTTACCAATTTCTTCACCATAAATATTTATTAGCGAAGGCGATAATAGTAAGGGCGTGATAAACTTAATTAAAATATCAGGCTATGCATGCAAATTCTTTTCAAACTAATGATATTATCTTTTTAAATATCAAGCAAAATGAAAAGGTATGTATTATAAGCCTGAAAAGTCTTTCAAAATTGTAAATTTAATAGAGATCTTTTTTAAATTTAAGTAATTGGCTTTTAAAATTGAACTTAAGTAAATTTCCAAAACATTTTCAACAAATTATAAAAGAAAACAATGACTGTTCCAATTTTGAATCAAACAGAAACCTAACTTTAGATCTTTCGTAAAAATATGCAGGGCAAAGAAATCATAACATAGAAAAAATACCCCGTCAGTTTGTCACATAAAAATAAAAAATAAAAATAACAAGTGCTCTTATATAAAATTTAAAAATATCTATATATTTTTCCAACTTGTATGTTTTGCTTTAAAATTCAAATGTCATACTTATTAGTTCTGCAGGGGTACATTGCTTTTTTTCTAAAAGTATAATTTTTTTAGGGAGTAATCGTGACAGTGATTTTTAAATAACATGCTTTGGCTGCTACTAAAAGAAATCATTTATGTTATAAATATCTGTTCCAAAACAAAAGACCTTTTCTTAGAGCAATTTAATATCTCAAAATCAAAAAAATACGGCCGTAGCAGTCACATTTATCATTTAAAATTAACATGGATGATGAATGAACCATCTGCTCTCTTGTTTTTATTCGATAAAACGTTTTCTATTCCATGTGATCATCTAAGAATGGTTTCATTAAATATCCTTATTTAGGCTTAAATATTTAATAACAGCTGAAATACGATCCACCGTCGGTGATCTTTTTATATTGGTTATAGATCAAAAAGAGTGTTTAAGAAAATGGGCATAGCATGAATTGCAAATTTAAGAAAATTGACACAGCTCGAAATGTGTATTATATAAAACGAAAACATCTCAAAACGCGTGTACACCAAGTCCGTGTAAAACATCTCGCAACGCGTGTACACCATGGTGTTTCTACACGCGTGTACACACGCGTGTAGAAACACCATTTCGGTCATTTTTACCATTTTGTGCCATCTCTTATGCTATTTTTGAAGAAACACGTGCATTTCGAACTTCATATTTTTTGAAGTTTCCTAAATTGTTTCTAAGAACATTATATCAAAGTTTCATACCTTTCTGTTGATTAGAAAAATAAATATTTAAGGAAACACCTAGAACAGCCGAAACATGACATTTTCGCCCCTATAAACAAAAAATGTTCATTTTTAAAGTTTTAAGTCTGTTTTTGATTTCGCAGAACTGAAAACATTATGAAGATGAATTGTAGAACATAAAATAGAGTCAATCTTGCTGCAAAAGTGTAAGAAATGTGACGAGCAGCAATTTTCGTGAAATTATATCGTATATTTGATATGATTACCGAAGTAGCTTTGTTTACGAAACTGCTTCGTTCCTATTGAATTATAATTTCTTCATTGCATCTCAAAGAAACCATGTATATGCTGATCATAAGAGGTTATATTTGTAATAATTCTGGACAAGATAGTAAGGTGAACGATTATTATCACGCAAATAATAATGAAAATTTCTTTTATGACATTCAAGCCACATTACTTTGATTTCATCTGATATTAAGTCCGAAAAATACTTTTTAAGGCTATTTTAATTTTTGTAAAATGAATGATGACCTGGGAAGAGTGTAGTGCTCGAATTCCGAAACCACACCATAACTCCAAGTGCAGCGGAATTACTGTCTTTTGCCTCAGTAAAACTTGCAGAAGTATCTCTGCAAGTTTAAACTTAGTATCTCTGCAATGTAGGTTTTTTTGAAAAAAAACCTACATTGCAGAGATACTAAGTTTGAATACAAAAAAATTTCCTTCTGATTTCAATGTCACTTTCTTGTCATGGCATTCATTATAAAAGGAAAACTGAATTCTTACTATATAGGTGACAAAAACAGAATACTATAATTCTGATAAGAATTCATACCGACGTATTTCCAAACGATAACGCAGAGTTGAAGTCAAGCAAGGTCACTTACTACGAAATACAAAATAGTACGAAATGTGACGTAGGCTTCACAGACTAGAAGCTAAGGAATAATTCCATAATAGGTGTCACTTCAGGTGTTATTTCTTTATGACGTTTGTGATATTTCTGTCCTCAACTCTTGAATCCGTTTCCACCTCAATCACTCATTGCGAATTCCTTCTTGCGTTAGTTGAGCTACAAATTTGTACATTACTCATCAGATAGCCCCTAATTGATAAAACTCAGTCTCAAAAATATTTGAGTACGTACAAAATTGAATTTTTAGTACGTGCATGTGTATTAATTTCAATAATTCTTAAGGAAATACAAAATACTGTCATTGATTATAGTATGGGTGGGGTTCGAAAATTTTCATAATTTTGGATGCAATAATTAAGATAAGAAATCTTAAAAATGAGCCATTGTTTAGTATACTTATTGAATAACATCATTTCGATGCAATCAAAAGGATTAGTCTTTATGATTGCAACACAAATTTTAGGTAGCAGTCAAATTACTTGGCATAACAGTACTTAGTAACAGTCAAATTATCTAACACAAAGTATCTAGCAATAATAAAAATATATACGTACTTTAATTTGAACAAACATACGTATTTTCAGACTGCATTACTTTCTAAAATTTCAAAATATGAGGTTAGCCAAATTTTACAAATAATGGTCCCACTAATTTAGCAAATTAATGATCAAAAGTTTGGATCCTTTCTGTTGATTTTATTTATTTACAGATTTCATAATATGTATGGAACTACGCTGTAAAGTACTGGCAACATAAGTGCAGCATCCGTAATGCCCATTTTAAATTAAAATCCTTTTTATTGTAAAATAGCATATCGTTATTTTTGAAAAAAAATATCTATACAATGACTAACTGCTGATTTTGCAATAATTATTACTGTAAAGTTCACGGTATATCAGATATTTTGCTCCGAAAATGTATTTTACGGTAAAATTTGACTATATGATACGGGCGCTCAGAACTCCAGTACTATTTACCGTAATTTGCTCATGAATGATTTGCAGTGTATATCAGGAAAAAAAAATTATTCAGTAAAAAAATATTAATTTTCATTATTTATTTTCGTAAGAAGCTTCAAAATTTTCAGCTACGAGGTAAACTAACTTTTACATCAGATCAAACTGCGTATTTTAACGTACAAAATTTAAATTTTAAGCAGAGTAGGTTGAATAACTCTAGTGGAATAAAAGTATAAAAACAACACTTTTTGCAAAATTTGTTTCTCTGATAACGGTTCCGTCGAATTTGTTTAAAATTAATTTTTTGTTTTTGCCATCCACTATAATACGGTGGCCTTGAGGTAGGAAATTTCTAACTGTATGTAAAAATAAAACGATAGTCTCACCGTTTTCTATTGTAGATGGTTCCTTTTTATTGGCCGAAAATTCCCATGGTAGGATTCAGTTTTCCTCCATTAGTTTACATTTTTTTTGTTGGTAATCATCAGTGTGGCGACCTGCCTTCTACAACTCAACGCTGCCAGTCTGGTATCCCGTAGCAACAGGGAACACAAAAAAAAGAAACTAATGTTTTCTTTTTGCTTTTTGATAATTCTCCTAATTTTAATATGTACTTTATTATTATCATTCAAGGATGTTTTATTTATTAAGAAGCGCGTCTACTTATTTCTCTCAAAAGTATTCCTCTGCACTCACCAATATTTACTAATTTGTAAAGAAATGACAATATTTTTTTTCTAAACTGAGTGAAATTTTAAATTTTTTATCAAGTAGTAAATTATGTTTGTAAAAAAGTAATTTTATTATATTAAAAGTAATTTTATCATATAATTTAGTCATATTATAAATTTTAATTCAGATGAGGCAGAGTATATCAATAAATTTAGTATCTTATTAAAATATTGAAAATTATTTTCGGATGATCCCAAATTTCAAAACTGTTAACATTGAGGCATATGCAAACATAATTTTTATTTTAAATTACTGTAAGTTTGAACTAAATGCACTCTCTTAGTAACAAAAACATACTATCTGTCATATTTTTGAGTGAATATTTTTCTTAATGAATGCTGTGATATGTATAAAAAGTATTTGAAATTTAAGATTTTGCATAAAAATTATTACATTCTGTATATGTTTACAAACATCAAAGTGATTGTAANTTATTTAGTTGTACAAAGTACTTCAGCCAAAATTTGGGAGCCACGTAAGAGAATTATATATATTAGATCAGAAACACATCATTAAAAGGCAGAATGCTTTGGAGTTTTCAAAACAAAGCAAACGTTGCCACCGGCGGAAAAGAAATACAGCCAAAATTTGGGAGCCACGTAAGAGAATTATATATAAAAGATTATTAAAAGAAACGAGTCTACTTACTTCCCACAAAAATCATACCTCCACAATCAGCATAAAATTAATAAAAGTTATAAAAGTACTTTTTTTCTGGAAAATATTTTCCCACCTTTAAAAGTATTTACCTGTAATATTTATTTTTTCTTATTTTTCTCTGACATTTTTACGTTTTCGATTTTGAATATTTTAAGAGTTTTAAACTAAACTATATCTTTTAACTAATTAAGAGTTTTGAACTAAACTATAACTTTTAACTAAGTGAGAGTTCTAAACTAAACTATAACTTTTAACTTATTAAGAGTTTCAAACTAAAAGAGTTGTTTCTTTATAACAACGTAATTCTATGATACAAGTGGGTTGCGCCCCCTTCTCGCTAACGCTCGCCAACCCCCGAGAATTGCTACGCAATCTTATATGGCTTGCTTCGCAAACCAAGCTCGCTTCGCTCGCTACTAACTTAGGTACATTGCAAATGCACAAAATTCTAAGAATTCAAAACAATCATTCAAATCCATAAAACAACTTTAAAAAATAAATTACATCTTTTTAGAGAATACTAAGTCATTAAAATAAATTTGAATTCAAATAAGTGACATGTAATTCGTTAAACCTATTAGAAGTGTGTTATAGTATAAAATCTTAGGATGAAATTTCTAAAACTGATATCTCTTTAAAAAGGTTAACATTTTGGCTATAATTAAGTCTATTAAAATGACAGCACGTCGTCTGCGCATTCTGTCACCACTATGTCTTTCATAGCTGTCATCAATGCTCTCTTCCAATCTTCGGGCACGACTGAGACTCATTTTTCTATGAATAACTAATAACAATAATAAAACAAACAAATTCGTGATGCAAATCAAAAATTGGCAAATGAATTCATGATATATAAAAGCGCTTTCGACAAAATACTAAAATAGAGATCTATCGACAAAGACTACTAACTTCTGCCTAGCTTAATAGTATTTGGTGAGAATGCTCTCTCCGGTTATTTCAGTTTCAGATAAAGTTACTAGATCTCACACGTTACTAGATCTATTTTTACAAAGTTCTATAAGATGTATAAAATAATTGTCCTGGTTTGTCCCCTTATCCTACTTTGACTATTTTCTAAATTTTTGATCATCTCTTGTTGTTTATTTTTTTTACCTCACAAGGATTTTATAGAAATGGGAATATCAACAATTTGAGATTATTTTTATTTATTTATTAATTTATTATTATTTATTTAAGAGCTTTTTTAGCTAATTTTTAGCACCTTAATATTAAAACTTTAATTCACTCCACTAAAAACAAAAATTAATTTAATTAATTTATGAAGGTTGATTTCGTTTCTTCAGTGAAATGAAGATTTTATCCGTTTAAATTATAACAATGAAAGTTTAAATTGCTTTTAAACTAGATAGTCTAGATAAAGATTTATATTCTGAGTATCGCATTATTTATGCATTTGTTAGAAAATTTTCACCTTTTAAACATTTTTAATCACGTAAAGTAAAATTAATATTTGGATTCGTAAAAAATTAAAAAAAATTCCTCGACAATACAATAAATTTATTTTCTGAAATGTAAATGTTAAAAGATACAATTTTAATTAAAAAGTTAGTCAAGTCCTGAAATTAAATATACGACTTAATCATATTATGATACATGGAGGAGTTTAATTAAAAACAATCTTACTAACATAAGAGTCTGACGTTCTCTTGAAGATGAAAGGGGATGAAAATATTCGACACATTATAACAGCATACCGTGTAAAGTAGTTTAAGTGTATTCTTGCTTATGTATTAGAGTTGAGAATAAATTCATAAGCTTTAAATTTCACACAAAGATGCAATTTTCAAGAACCGGGATTTTAAATTAGTTTAATCAATAGAAAATTTCATCTATTCGATATCTTTTCTGGTCTTTTTACTATGTAACTCTTTTGCTGAAAATCGCTGGTCGAATTCTTGGACTGGTGGCCTCGTGACACTAAAAGACCTCACAAATAATCACTATCAAGACGGTGGTATGAAATTGGAAGAGTAGTATGTGTAAATTGGAAGGCATAAGCAATTTCGAAAAAAAAAATGGAGAAGACTGATAATTGCAACTGTGCATCTATAATGGTATGGGAAAAAAGTTTAAAATGCTGTTAATTATGTTAAAATTCTTTTATTTAGGTGATTTTGTAGGTTGATACAATCTAACGCCATATCTCCATGTTGTTGTTTTAAGAAATAAACTTTTAAAATTTAACTTTGCTCAAATATTTTACCCTTATAATGATCATCCATAACTCGGACTAAAAGAGTTGTGTTGGCTCTGGGGATGGAACGATCTCCTCAAAATGGAGTGGTGCGGGATTGAAGCCCAGCGATGATTGGTCGATGCGAATTCCGCACCCGGCTCGCACCAAGCTCATTGCTGACGTATAATATCTTCAGTGATAGACCGATCATTGCTTTAGAGTCTTCTTGCTATCAGGCAAACCATGTAAGGTTTTCGTGGCTTAACCCAAAAGTAGGTTAGTTCCATCAAAAAAGTCCTCCACGAAGATAAATTTCTCCCAATATTGGATCCAAGAGTTATCTTGTCTTCTGGATTGGGTTCAAAATTACAAGGCTACGGAGAGGAACAATGGTTGTCATAAACTCAAAATTGGGCCAACTGTTCAACGACGGTTATAAAATAAAATAAAATGGGTCTAAAAATAATATATTTTTTTGTGAACAAATTTAATAGATTGACTGAAAGAAAAAATAATAAGGAAGCATGAAATGAATAATCCCAGGAAATACCAACCTAAAAAGCAAATCAGGTATAATTGACCGTAGAAAAATTCATAAGCCTCAAAAATCAATGTGCAAACAGTCAATCTGAATATGGCAGCAACATTTATATTATCATGATTAAGGCCCATGTAGAATAAAAAGGGAATGAGTTAGCAGATCAGTCAGCTAAAGATGCCGACATAAGAGAACCAATTGAAATACCAATTTCTTATCTGAAAACTATTTTAAAATCTAGCATCGTAATGGACTGGCAACAGAACTGGTATATTCACAAAACTGATTCATGTGAAAAGATCTGGGGCATTTTGCCGAGAGTATCACTAGCTTAACATACTTGGTCATGAGAAATGGTACTGTTTTTCTCAGAGCACAGTCCACTTGGGGCAAATTTAAGTAGGTTTAAGTTTATCAACAAAAACATGTGCACTTGCCACCAAATATTTCCAGTTTTCCACTATGTCACCAAATGTTCACTTAATGAATCATATCATTTTCGAACTTCTTCATAAGATAAAACCATCGATTAGAAAAGTTCAATTCTCAAGAACAAGTTTCTAAAGCAGAAAGTCAATTTCATGAAAATTACTGAGGACTTACTTAAACTATGAAGTTGTACCGGAAAATATTTAAATTACTATACAAATTAATATAAAAATATGTATAGAAGTATACATAAAAAAGGGTAGAGGAGAAATGCTTAACTTAATTGCTCAATTTTTAATACTAGTTACCCACATAGCACAATCTCCAATACTAGATGACTAATTCATTTGATTCCAGTTCTAACATTAAGCACTCAGTTAGACTAAAATATTAATTCCGTACTTATTTTTTATTAATGTGCAGCATAGTTCAAAACTAGGCACGTAATGCTTAAAGCATGCTCTTTTATCAAAAACGTATTGTTTTTCATTAAAAATACACATAAATTAGTCCTTCATTATTGATAGAAAACTAATGTTAATAAACAGTTTCACAGTTTACTAATTACACAAAAGCAGGTATTGATGTAAATTTAAATTACAAATTGCATAAATTATGTTTGCCCAACAATTCAACTTTTATTTGTGGATTTTAATTGTTTGTAGATTGCAGTTGCAATTACTAGCGTTATGCAATATTGATATATCTTTTATTTCACCAACATGTTATATATTGCGTAATACCATTATTTCCTTATTGCAAATTATCATACGTAAATCACAAGATCTGCCATAATTGAATCAATCGAATAAGATAGGTTTATGACAGTTGCCTTACTAAAACTACCATATGAAAATTTAGTTTGCTTGGAATGGGTGGGGATAAATTCTCTCATCAATTTCTATCGAATTAAGAATTATTCTTTGCTATTTAGCAAATATTTCATATTTCATTACGGCACTTACTGAATTTGCCGAACTTATTATGGTAATTGTTATCCTATCAGTAGCTCAGTAAAAAGAACTTCATTAGCTTTCTTTGTCGAATAATAATGTGGGATTCGGATCTGTGTGTGTGGGAATAATTTAGAAGTTGCCTTTATAGATTTTTCCTTTATTTTTTACGCAATTTCCACGATAGTTATGCTTTGCAATTTATTACTTTTGCAAGTCAATGAACTTTTTACGTACTTTTTGTGTTCAGAATAGTTATTCGATAAGTGATTCATGCAAAAAAAATGGAGGGTCTTTCTCCAATCGACGTAATATTTCGAATTAGTTCATGCGTTATTTAAATGAATTGTAGAGTATTGATAGATTAAAAACACAATAATTTTTATTGTGAATTTGAAAGTGGATTAAGAGAATAAGTGACTCGCGAAAGAATTTTTTTAATCTTTTGACCCTTTTTGGCTAATAATTGAGTTGAAAATTCAAAATTATAATTCTCATTACATCACACTTCAAGCCACAAACATTGTCAATTAACATGACATCATTAAGCCAATTTTAAAGGTGAATGATTCCCTCGTAAAAATAAGATTCATGATAAAATTATTGCATCCGAAACTCAGACACTAACTCAGAAAAATGTGAAAATAACAGTTATTTTTGAAAGAATAATAAGCCAAAGTGTTCTAAAATAAATACAAAATGCTGGAATTTAAAACATAGAAGAACACATTTACATTTGCATAACAGCTATAAAGCACCAGACGATGGGAAAATCTGGATTGATTATGAAATTCAAAAGATTAAATTGGTTAAGACATATCGTTAGTACACTGTACACTATATACACTATATATATATATATATATATATATATATATGGAAGCATGCTCAAAGGCTAG
>NC_092210.1:86533172-86554997 GCF_043381705.1 Parasteatoda tepidariorum | reverse complement strand
TATTATCACATGGAAAAATAAGAATATCTGTTACGCTTTGAAAGCCTAAACATTGTAAGTTCGTAGTGTGGCCGGTGCTTCTTGAAAAAGATACAGGAAAGTGCAGGAATCATAATATAATTTTATTAAAGTAAGGGCCACAGCCCCAGAATGACAACCTTACATGCTGGTGGATAGGTAGAGAATAGCACATTTGACCTTGGAAAGAGGGTTTTTATATCTTTCTGGACAATATATTTAAATGTTAAATAGGTCTCAGTAGCGTGGGACTGATCAATTTCCCAAGCTACTAAAGCCACATCATCACATTTTTTGAGATAATTAGATCAATATTATTACTTTCTTGTGGGAAAGGCTCTTAAACGTTTGCGAGTTAGATAAATGCTCTATTTAAGGATTATATTTAATATATAATTGTTAATTGTTAATTGTTTTGTATAAATTTAATTTAAAGCTGAGCAAACAAGCGGATGTTTATCTTGGGTCATATTGATTAAAACTAAGTATTGATTGAATTGAAAATAGAATGTTTTTAATTCATTTTATCATGAAAGTCATGAAAAAATGATCATGAAATTTATTTAATCATGAAAGAAAAATTATGTAACCTCTTTATTAGGTAGCAATATTTAACGAGTTTTTTTTTTCAAATGTTTGACTTAAGAAAAATTTAATGCATTAGAATATTTAAGAATTATTGATCATGATTTTCTCGGGTTAATGTTTTATTATTTTCCGATAGTATTATGAATTATTTCACAGAAATCAAATATTGTTTTAAAATTCAATTTATTTTAAATATACAGTTATGGAGTCTTTATTCAGCGATTCGATTTGTTAATTCAGGTTCTGTTAGGATTTAGGTGACATTGAATCGCTTGATTGAATGTTTGTTAAAAGGGATAAATCCTGAGTGGCTTTGAAGAAGTATATACTCTTAGAATTTCTGAAGAGAGTGGTCGTAAAATGATAAATCCATTTAAAGTTTATTTTAAAAGCTAATATAGAATTAAGTTCTATATTAGCGACTCGTTTGGAAAATACAGTGCAACTTAAAATAAAGAAAACGTGAAAACTTTTAATGTACAGGGTAACAAAAAAATATAGGGATCATTTTTGAATGTTTTTATTTCCAAAATTTATTACATAAATTCAGCGATGCTTCTCAATATGTCAACCTCCGGCATAATAGATTCGCCATGATTTTAAAGCCCGCAAAATGATTTCTTGGGGGATTTTCTTCACCTCTTCTCTAATAGCTCTTTGAAGGCCTCTCAATGTAGAAATTCTTCGCTTATTCAGTTTGTTTTTCAGATGTCCCCATTGGAAATAGTCGCATGGTGCAGCATCAGGACTGTTTGGAATCCATTGTTCCGGTCTCAGGAATAGAACTTGCTGATCTGTTAGGAATTTATGGGTGACCTTAGATGCATGCGATGGAGCAGAGTCCTGATGGAACACAGCATCACCATTAGGGTACAATCTGCAGTAACCATCCTTACGAAAGGGCTTTATCTTCTGTATGCAATACTTAGAATTTATTTTAGCCCAGGTTTCACAAACCGAGGTTTGGTCACACCATGGGCGGATATACCCATTCAAACCATTATGCCTTTGGGATGAAGCACCGTGGTTGATGGTGTCAAGTCTCGCCTGTTCTGCCCACGGTTAAGATATTGAACTTTAGATTTAGCATTGGTATCAGATAGATAGATCCAAGCTTCATCAGTTGTAATGAACTTTCACCATCTGTCTTTACGGAGAAGCTTGTAGAGGGGCCATGAACGTTGCCTCCTAATCTGCACCGATCTCTCACTTAAATGATGACATTTAGGTTTTTTATGGCATTTTTTCTTCAACTTTTGTTTTAGTTGATAGCTTACAACTTGCTGACTCACGTTATGAGCTTTAGCCATGCTTGCATGTGCTGGTGGATCCGGTTTTGATGTCATCTTATCAAGCTTCTGCAAATCTGATTTCTTCAATTTGCTTGGCCGTTCACTTCTTTTTGGCTTTACATTATTTTGCATCGATCCGAGTTTTGAATTCTTGATGCGACTGATATGGCTGAGTGAAATCGCAATACCTTTCTTTTTAAAATGGGTTTGTATAATCCTGTGGCTCCATCGAAGTTCTAAAAATGCTTGTACTTGACCAATTAGCTTTCTGTCAAATTTCTTCAAAGGTATTTTTGTGATTTTATGAAATAGTATTGCAATTGAAAGTTTGATAGCAGAGCTTTAGATCAGTATGCAATAGATGTAAAAAGGTTTCAAAATTTAAGTGGTAGATAACCACGAAAGTGATCCCCATACTATTTTGTTACCTTGTAATAATTGCATTTTCCTTCTATCCACAGCTTCATGATCAATACTAATATTCATTGAAAAATCCCTATGATAAACTCCTGATTGTTGAAAAATCAAACAGTAATGATTGGAACATTCCAACTATGTTTTACATCCTTTTGGAAATAAAACTATAATATAGTGAACACAGAGCAAATAAATAGTAACTAAATAACATTAGAAAAATATAACCCATTAAAATGCAATTTAATCTTCAAAAATTCTTCAAATTTCTGCTCGAGTTTAATGATGTAAAATTGAACTACAGTTGAAATTAAAGATAAAATGCATATTTTTTGGCAGAAAAAAAATAGTGAAAGATACTTTTTTTTGCCGATTTTATGCTGATAAAACTGAAAGAGAACTACAGAATATTTCGAGAAAACTATTTATAGAAATTTGAAAGTGGAAATTCTGTGGAATAAATTTAATGAATATTGCTGATTCTTCAAAAATTGGATAGCATGCTTCAAAGTATTTTTTTTCAGATTTTTTGCTTTGTTGTTTTTAGCTGGAAGAGTAGGTATGAGTTCTCAGAAACTATTTACAAATAATTTAATCTATCCATTTCTAGGAAAACTAAACTAAAAAAACTAATTGCTGGGAAACTAAATTTAATAATCAGCGATCCTTGGAAACGTTCATATTAGAAGCTCTGTTTTTGTAATTTTGATAACTTCTTATGATGTTTTTGAAGCTACATGTTAGTATCGAAGCTTACATTTTTTTCTTCTCATAAATGGCTTCTAAGTATTCTGCCTCAAAATTTCATGCATTCATGTTGTTTATTCAAGTAAATAATCATGGATAATTTTTCCCCTGTAAGTAACACGATGTTTCAAGCCTGTTTTTCGTATTAAAAGACTGTGAACTTTTAAAAAAAATTGTTGAGCAGAAATCATACTTCACCATGTTAAAAAAAATTTCATGCAATTGTTTCTGTTAAATTATGGGGCATCATAGATTCGATGTTTGTAGTAGTTTAGTTAACACCTTGACTTCGAGTACAGCTGGTGTACTGATAATTCTTTTTACCTCTGTAAAACTTGCAGAATAATTGTTTTTTTTTAAATAAATACCTACATAATTGGGATTGTAAATTATTTTTATGAAAAATGACTGAAAATTTATTTTTATACTAATTTTTAATTTACTATTGATTTGTCTAAACTATATTTTATTCATATTATAATGCTAAACAATACATTAAAGAGAAATTTAGCAAGGGAATGTAATACTAAATTAAGCGAAAACACAGTTTTAACGATTACTTCAATAAAATGATACATTAAGTTTCAAATTAAAAATTTTAAATTTTAGGAAAAGTATGGACGCTTAGAAAGGCTTGGAATTACCTGTTTGTTTATAAACTACAAAGGAGAAACTGAAAATGAGGCTTGAATTTACTTATGAATCTCATAAAAATTCTTACTCAAAATAAGGGAAATATATGTATTGGTTTGGCATTGAGAACCGAACGAAACATGAAAATAAACTGTTTTCCAATAAGTTTTATTCAAATAAGAATATATTGTTTAATGTTTTATGATTTAGTGTTCATCATTACTTGTCGCATTACAATGAAAGCATATCTATTTTTAAAGCTTTATTACGAGAACCAAAACGTGTATATTTCATTTTTATGGCATCAAATCCATTTTCTCGCTAAGCCATGTCGGGCTGAAATAGCCCATGACATTTTTTATAAGAAAGAAGTATCAGGTACCATCAAGTCAATAATTTAGAATAAAGTGAAATTTAACCCAGAATATTTACCAGATAAGACTCATCACGGGAAGGCAATGTGAGGTTTATGAGCTTAGTTTTGCAATTTTAGAAAGCAATTCTTCTGTGAAATTTTCAAAGCAGTACGACATTTAGAAAAAAGCAATAGCTATTGTTATTTTTACTTTAAAATTTCAATAAAATGTAAGATGTGACCTTGAAAACGTTGTATGAGATTTAATTACTGTTTCATTGTTAAAATCATTGGGTCATCATTGAATAAGGTTAATTATTTCTTGATTGCATATCCGCATAAAAAGATAACAAATGTGAACAAAATGACAGATTGTTGAGGAAGAGTAATCAACGCAAAATATGTTAATTTAAAAATAAGAAGAAAAAAATTTCGCAAATGCATTTTATGCTTTCGTTACTTTAAGAAAAATAAATTAGAATACCAAACTTGAATGCGAAATTCTCATTTGCATCATGCTTTGTTATATATATTATTTTTAACTTGATTTATTTTCTTTCATTAAAAGTCTTGGATATCTTGATTTTATACGGCTTTTTTAATGATCCGTTTCTCTGAGATGATTATTTTGTTAAATTTTAATTTCCCGTTTTTTTTTCTTTATTTGCTCATAAAATCAAATGTTAAAAATATGAGTACCGTAAACCGGGGCGAGTCTACCAATTTTTTCAGCTTGTCAACTTTCAAGTGGTCAAACTTTTGTAAATTTTAAAGAGAAAAGGCTTTTAATAGGTGTTTCGGAATCGCTATTTATCCCTCTTTAAAGCTGTGAAATCGATTTTAGAAAATATTAACAGTTACGCTGTTACTGTATATTTTTATAGAACTGCTGACAAATCTCTCGTATGGGGCGANCTCTCTCTCTCTCTATATATATATATATATATATATATATATATCAATCTTAATCTTAATCTTATATCTCAATCTTAATGGTTCGAGAAGGTAAATTCAAATATGCTAATCAATTAGTGCAGATGAAATTTTAAGTTATGACATCAGACACAAAAATGTAATTCTTCTGAATATACGTTATTGTTTTGACTAATTCGGATTTCTGACCCCCAAATTTGGGGCGTAGCCGCAATCTGAAAAATATGGTATCCATAGTTTGGTAAGGTGAGAGTTCCAAAGTTCGAACCCTTTAATGTTAATTTGATGTTAAATGACCATATTACTCAGATTTCGGCAACCTCTTATATTTTGGGGAACAGGAATCCGAATCCGTTGAAAAAAGGTTATGTTTATTGAGAGAAAGTCCGTTTTCGTGTCTGATTTTGTAATTTAAAATATCATCTGTACTAATAATTTAGCTTATTTGAGGTCACCCCCTCGAACCATTAAGAATGAGTCCTGCAACGTTAAGATCTAATCATTAGATCAAAAGGTATTCAGGGTGCTTCGCTTTTTTTTTTTGGTTCATTGTTCCTTATAAAACTATTTTTAAAGAAAGTTTAGATATATTGCTAAAAATCGGTTTATTTTTAAAGGTTTATTCTAGATTTAATTTATGATAATAATATTATTACGCAAATAGTATAAATGCGAAAATATAAAGATTTCTACAAGCGAGAAACAGCAATTAATAGCTGGTTAAAATAAAATTGTAATCGTTGCATTTTATTTAGCAAATAAAAGTTATAATATGAGAATTAAAATTTATGTCATATAAATAGGGACAGAAAAAAAGCTTTATTACTTTTATGTAAATTGTTTACTAAAAATTGCTTTTCCTCAATTGATGTCTGCAAGTTAATTTCATTTGTAGAATATCCTTTATTGTCAAACCAAGAATAGCTTTAGTAAGCGACAGTATGCTTTATTATCGAATTCAACACCTTTCACTGGTAAATTAAACCCGACAACGTTAAAAATACGTGGATAGTTGTAAATATTTGTTTTCCTCAAAACTAGTATAACTATAATTAAACAAATATAAACGAAATTAATTTGTATTTGCAGACATTTGAAATTGATAAGATTTCAGAGTTTCCCTTTTCCTTGCGGCATTAGAAATTTGCATGCAATGTTTTGGTAAAAGATTATTTGTGTTACGCTTAAGATATATTTACAGAAATGTTGGAGTGTTGAAATGTAAATAAATTACCCATGCGATATTTGTAGAAAGAAAATCTTTTGTAAATGAATTCTCGGGCTTGACACAATCTAAGATTTTATCTAAAATATAATAACATTCTGCTTCTTGTAAAAATTAATCTCATTTGTAGCAGTTTAGTATCCAAGCAAATAATATTCGAAATCAGTTAAATTTGCATATTATGTAGATAAATTCTAATCTTGTCCTGTAAAAGTATTTAACATCTAATTGAAAATACTTTATATAAATAAATGTTTAAACACATGGAAAATGTAGAGAAATTTGTAATTTTATTAATAATAATTTAATAAGTGATTGTATAGCTTTATTACCTGGCATTAATACACAAAAATAATTCTGGCAAATATTCTACTTGCATGGTGAAGATATTTTTGGTCAAAGAAACAATAATTCTGATAATTAAACCAAATTATTAACCATTTAAACCATCTATCCCATAACAGTTATAGTTCGTATTACTTTACATTTAATAACAAATACAAAATTGAAAAGTAATATTTAACCAAATAAATAATTTTCATACCATGTTGTAAGTATCACGAGAAAATTACCAAAAAGTACTTCAAAACTTTTAATTGATAATTTTGACCTTTTGTTGTCTATGCCTCTTAACAACTACAATGGTAATAATCCGTTCAAATTTGTATATAAAATGGTGATTTATTTAAATGGTTTGGAAGAGTTAGATGACTGTTAATTATTTCTTAGTTAAATATGCGTTTTCAGTTAAAACAAGGAGTAAAGGGACATGAATGATGGCTTCAAATGTTTAATTGAACAATTTTAAAGGTACTAAAATCAAACTATGATGACTGTTTTATCCATCTTTTATGGGAGTAGAGGAATTTTTTTTTATTTACATGCATTCATTGGTTTCAATGTAAATGCAAAGAACGGTTAAATAACTGTTTTCAGTTTTAAAAAAAGGCGGGATTCGAAATTAATTGCTGATAAGCAATACTGCACGGCGAGGTGCAATTAAAACAACCATGCATTTTAGGGGCCTACATTGCATGGGTTTTTGTCTTTGCATCAAAGTGTAGAGATAGTAAAATTCAATATCTTATGCTGTTCATTTCAAATTTTAGTGCGATCCTTTCCGTTTTATGACAAGAGAAAATTTATTCTTTGCATTAAGCACACAATCCAGTACATGCATCTAAACAAAATTTATTTATATTTAGTGCTGAGCATCATGGTTATACGCTTTGATTCGAACACGCTATCTTCATTTAAAAAAAAAAGGTGTATGGTAGAAAGATGAGACAACTGTAAAAAAATTCATTAAAAAAACATTTCTAGTTAAACATTTTTTCTTCTTGCTACACATGCATATGCAGACTTGTGTATTTTTTACTAGTACAATTTATTATAAGCACACAAAATTAAAGATGAGATTGCTCATATTAGTGAAAGACATCAAGTAGAAGGAGGATCATTTTATTTACGGTGTACTAGAGCTGCACCGCTATTTGCGACAGTCTGGGAAATATTCCTGAGAATGATCCGAAGATGTGCCATCCTCAGCAGAAGGAATGACTCCTCTAATTTGGTAGCCAGAGATGATCTGCACACGAAGGGGTCGAGCACTTTAAGATTAAACAGTATAACTAGGACCCATACTTGCGCAGGCTGATCCCCACGCAGGCTGATGAAAATGGTTACCCACTCGCTCACTGATCTTAGTCAGTGATGTTCGATTCAACAGGGAACCATGTCCATACGATAAGTAAATTTTTGAAAAGACTGGACAAATATGCATCTATTGTAAAGTTGAGGTAGTGGATTCGTGTCCCTGGATTTATTTTTGTGTTGTCTTTCTCTATTTTGCGTTATCTGCATTTGATGTGCTTATGAGAACTGTCAAAAGCATATTCGCCCAGCTTTTTAATGAGCACACAAGCCTCAGCATCTGTGTGTAACAATAAATAAATATAAATAAATAAATTTTCCTGGGTTAAGGGGGGGATTTGAACCCCCTGCCAGTACGCTACCATTTTTGAATGTTGGGAAAATCCTGATGCGTTATAATTAAGCTACTGAGTTGGAGTTAGTTTTGTCCAGACATTTATACAATTAAGTTTTACGCATTTTTAAAGTTTCATACAAATTTTTTTAATGTTTCTTTATAGTTTTAAGTAAAAATATATTTTAACTTATAGCTTATACAGGAAGAAAAAAGACAATAAACTAACTATAAACTAAGTTAGCAAGTGTTTACTTAAAATAGAGGTCAAAAACTGAACATTTTTGCTTCAGTTGCAGCTCAAACCAAACTAGCAATTTAAAATTACCAATTTTTGGTAACTACAAAATTTTTTCCAAATTTACAACCCAACAGCATTATAATGAAAATCATATTTTATTGTTAATTGTTCTCAAAAGCCTTGGGTAAAAGTTATTGTATTATTTTGGTGTTCTCATGTACTCCAACACACGGTAAGTTTTACCATTTTTGATAGTTTTGACCATACTTTTTTCCCAATACATTAATATGTTTTTTTTTTTAAATTTAAAATTTAAACCCCTTTATACAAAAACAAATTTATTTATGAGCTTAATTACAAGAATAGTTACATTTATTGACTTTTTCAACAACGTACAGTTTTAGATGACGGATTTTAATTGTTCAACGGTTATTGAGAATTTGAAGTTTTTCCAACTGAATTCTGATAATAAATATTTCATGATTATTTAAAAAATTAACAATTCATAATTTAAAACAAGATCATTATGCCCTGTAAGAAAGTATGACTATTAGCTTCGTTACACATCACGTTTTCCTTTTGCCTATTATTATTACTATTTAAAAACTTTTCATTTTCATTTCAAACTATTTCAACCTTTTTTGAAACGTATTATGCACATCGAAAGTAATTTTTAAATATTTTCATTTGCTGCGATGTTTAACAAACTGCCCACAACTGTTTGTACCACAGACTTCAAGTGTTTAAATTAAAACTGTTCAACAAATTTGAACGTTTTTCTTTTTCTATCTGCTCTTAAGATGGAACTTTATAATTATGTGAAGATAAAATGTTCTTGATTCTGACATTGAAAACAAAAAGATTCATCACGTTTCGTAGGTGAAAAATTGCCAAGTTTCAAATGAATTTTATGAATATCGCGCTTCCTAATGCGTGGAAAAACTTCGAAACTTCAGGATGGTAGGTAATGTTTATGGTTGGAAAATCGCCAAGGTAATCAAAATGGTCTCCAAAATACGAAGCTGCAGTTTTAGTTAGAGCTACTTTTCTTTGCCCGTAAGTTAATATTATATAACGTTTAAATACGTCAAGTCTTGAAAGTGACATTTTTGAAGAATGGTGTGAGGTAAAAAAATAATTTTGAGTTCAATATTTTCGTCCAAAATCTTTTAAAAAACACGCATATTTTTTTTTAAAGAACATTTGTCATTTTATCGAAAGTAATCAAGAAAATGAATAATGTTCCTAAAGTATCTAAAGCTGAAATTGGGAGGTGATACTTTTTTTCTCTATACAATGCATCTTTTGACTAGATATTGGCCCTTTTCTACATTGTGAAGAAATCACTGTAAACCTTAGTCTGAGAACTTTGAAGACCTTTGGTTTACTTTAATAAAATATAAGAGCCGTTTACGTAAATAAAATCTATGAGTTGCTTACATTGACTAACTATTTTCAAGCGAAATTTGATATCTCATAGAATCCAGCAAGTTTTATATTTCTTACAGTTTATTTTGGAATTAAAGTACATGTTTATTTCGGAAAAGTGTTGCATGAATTTAAAGTGAATTAGCTTATTTCCTTACTCATTTGAACTTTAGATATTTTAAATTTTATTTCATGTACTTAAACATTAACAGATCAAAGACAAGAATGAATTCATGTTTGTTGTAAGTAAAAGTTTAGAAGTTTTTTTATTTTTTTTATTTTTTATTTAAACGACTTAAAACTCCTCATGCACCACAAAGTATAGCATGAGGCTTACAGTTGTAAGTAAAAAACAAAAGGAGAAAAAATTTACAAATTTACATTAGAAACAAAATTCCGCAAGGCCGCAAGACTTTCAATACTTTTGACCAGTTCTGATAAGACAGGTGGCCAACTAATTGAAAGACGTCTCAAATCAGTCTTTAAATTCATTCGGGCACTCGCATAGAGACTACAGTGAAGAAGAATATGTTCAGCATCTTCATCAGCATCACCGCAAGCACAAATTCCACTGGTCTGCAGATGGAAACGAAATAAATATCTCTTAAAATTTCCATGGTTTGTTAAAATTTGGGTCAATTTAAAATCAGTTGCAAAGAATTTACATTGCAAACGGTGAAAAATGGATGAGTTTAGAAGTTTGTATTAAGAATTAACATCCTTTTGTTAAAATAGTTACTGAGAGTCGTATTAAGGTTGCATATGCATTAAGCAGTAAGTTTATTTTTTAAAAAAAATTAATAGTATCTGAGAAGTAACAGTATTAGATGGAAAAACACCGTTTTCGAACATTTTCATGCAAATATTCGGTTACTTTAAAATAAGTTGTTGATTGTGTAAATGTTCAACAATGGTAAAATCTCACTTCCGTTGAGTAAATATGAAGAGCTCTATAGTTGCAAGGTAACTTCTCAAATAAATATTGATCCACTGAAGTAAACAAAATAATTTTATTTCTCAGAAATGTTGTTGTCAGAACAATACGTTATTGCTCACATTTTTCTCAGTGATATGTTGTTTTTCAAAATTTTATTTCTTTTTATGCAATCTAATAATCTATTCTGAGGAAAAAAAAAGCATGGTCATAACTATCAGAATAGAATGTACCGTGAATGGTTCTACGAAAACACCCAAATATTTTGGTAGCTTTTACCAAAGCGCTTTGGTAATGATTTTGATAAATTTAACAATAAAAAGGATTTTTTTAAATCTGTGATAACGTTTGGTTATTTTATAATGATGCATTTGGGCATGGCCTAAGTTCTACTTATTCAGTTACATTTCCTTTTGTTTTTGTGTTTTGTAATATACGAGTGGTAATAAGATATATAATTTTGTAAGCCGAAACTTCCGGTAAACCCGTTACCAGTAAAAATTACAAATTGAATGGTTTAAATACCATATATTTTTTTATTACCAATATAATATTTTTATTTACCAGAAATGTCATAACTATTTGGTACGGAAACTTTAAGATAATTTTTAATCCGTCTAATTATATTAAAAATCGCAATAATTCAAGGACAATACATTATGATAATTAAAGCAATTACCCAAGTTATAACAATACTGTATAACAACAGTAATTACTATTTGTGTTAGTACTACGCTTTAAAAAGTTGAAAGTAATGTCAATTTTAAAATAAGTTTTATACTTAACACATTGTTGCAACTTAACTATCACAGGTGATAAGCTGAAAACTTCAACCACTCTACAAGTTTTCGAAGGAAATTTGTTGTGCTTGACAAAAGCTCGCCAACTCAATGAAAAACTTGGTCTAATACTAGTTGGTGAAAGATGCAAAAAAATGTTATCAAGCGAGAAAAATGAGTCATCTTATTTGAGAAATTAATATTTAAAAAAAACCCAGCTGGTATTGGCAGACGAAAAAAGAATTGAGAAGTTACGTACCAAGCCACGGTTGTTATGAAGTTCCGAACTGATTTATTTCAACAAACTATCTTAACTGCAAATAAATGCATTTTTTTTTTGTAAAATGTAGTTAACTATTTGTTAACTGAACTTGATGTTTACATCCAAGAAAAAAAAGAAATCTATATCAAGTTGGTAATAGATGACTACTTGAACTTTCTGGTCTCTATAAAAATTAAAAACCAATTTGAAGAGTCAACAAAAACTTGATGTCATGTTACCAGGGTATCTAATAAGAGATGATTTATGGAATANGTACGGAAACTTTAAGATAATTTTTAATCCGTCTAATTATATTAAAAATCGCAATAATTCAAGGACAATACATTATGATAATTAAAGCAATTACCCAAGTTATAACAATACTGTATAACAACAGTAATTACTATTTGCGTTACTACTATGCTTTAAAAAGTTGAAAGTAATGTCAATTTTAAAATAAGTTTTATGCTTAACACAGTGTTGCAACTTAACTATCACAGGTGATAAACTGAACAGGTCTACACAGCTTTCGAAGGAAATTTATTGAGCTTGACAAGAGCTCTCTAACTCAATGAAAAACTTGGTCAAATGCTAGTCGGTGAAAGATGCAAAGAAAAAGTTATCAAGCCAGAATAACGAGACATCTTATTTGAGAAGGTATTATTTTTTTAAAAAAACAGCTGGTATTGGCAGACGAAGAACGAACTGTGAAGTTAGATGCCAAGCCATGGCTGTTATGGATCTCCAAACTGATTTATTTCAAATTATTTCAACAAATTATCTAAACTGCAAATAAATACATATTCTTCTTTCGCAAAATGTATTTAACAATTGTTTAACTGAACTTAATAATTAAAAGAAAAAGAAAATTAGTTTATACCAAGAAAGTAATAGATGACTGCTGGACCTTTCTGATCTCTATAAGAATTAAAAATAAACTTGAAAGGTCTACAAAAAAAACGTATGGCATGCCACTATGGTGTCTGATAAGAGATGGTAAATGTAATTGAATAATTTGGTAAAATTTAATATTAAATCACCTGATAACTTTTACTCTCAAAACACGTTGGATCCTAAAAATTGATCCTGTTCTCGAAAAAACTTGCCTTTTTGGAGACCCTTACTTACATTTAACTTTTTATTCTTTCTCTTTTGAAAATGCCCAAGTTTTAAAAACGATAATTATCACCCCATGAAATTTTGTTCACGTTATTTTCAATTAGTTAATAATTACAACTTTAGAGTACTTACATCTTCATTTAAACCCAATAAGTTTTCTTTTGTACACATCAGTGTCAAAAAAGAGATAACAAAAAACTCTTCAAGGAAAGAAGTTTTGAATATCTTCAGAAAAGTTTTTTTTAACAACTTAACCACTACTTACACATTTGAATAAATACATTGTACTTGAAACTTTTACTCCTTTACTACTCATTGTACCTTTAATTCTTTTTTTTTCTTAAATTTCAATAATCATCCAATATTTCATTAAATAACATTTTGCAACAAAATGCAATGCTGTTTGATGAGAAATTTCTTAGAGTTTATATTTTTAATTCAAATGGATTAAAAAATTCTTTTAAAAAACTACATTTAAATCTGAAAACTAATTGATAAAAAATGAACTATATTAAGCATAAACGTTTCGATTGTTTAATTCACCACTTGAAATACTTAAAAATATATATAATATTGATACATTATTCTCATTTTATTTGAAGCAAATTTTTATTATTTACTACTACTATCTTTGCAACAATATCTAAATTTTATTCAGATATTTTTTAAAAAAATTATTTTAAATATTATTTAAAAATTCAATGCAATCTATCTTGACCATAATCTTCTCAATCCGGATTATATAGCAACATTATAATAGAAAACTTATCGTTAATCCGTTTTATCACAACCTTACTGTAAATCCCATATCAATGCTATTGCCACCTTTTTCGTTCATAATATAATATCATGAAGCTGATTAATGACGCGAATAGAATCGTAATCGTAATCGCAATTGCCAGGAAGTATTGATAGCTATTTGATCTTATGAAGCCATGGGAAAATGAGTAAGGATTTGGATTTAGAAAACCAATCTTGTTAAACGACACTTATACGTTTAATCCGTAAGTTTCTCATACAGTTGTAAAACTTTTGGAGTATTTATTTTATATACTATTTGAGCTTTATTTATGCTTTATCATAAATTAAACAATCATTAGATGAAAAGAAAAACATTAGTTGCTAGCTGAATATCTGTTCTTCGTGCAGTGTGAAAACAAAATGTGTATTTTGCTGATGATCAGGATAAGGGGACACGTAAGTTTAAAGTGACCTCACGAAGATTTTCATTATTTGGCAAATTTTTCTTGCCCATTCTGAAAATGTACGAAAATCTATTTTCTCTATCTTTATTCAGTAACAGATTGAAATAAGTGAGAATTACACCCTTATTAGACTTTTTTGATGAATGTATAAGTATAGTATCCGACATCTACTTCTGAATTCTTACGTCTAATCTCCTATTCGCCATTGAAAAGCGCCAATTTGATGAAAACACGTCAACTTCCATTTTCTAATATTAACGAGACAATTTCATCAGAAACAATGAGGTAAGAAGCCAATTAGTTCGGTATCAAAAGTCAACTCCTTTTTCTTTTTTTGAAAAAGAGAAATTTAAAAAGTTTATCAATGAATAGGTAAATATAAAGTTTGATTAATAATATAGGCGAATGTTGCATTAAGTTGAGAAACAATTATAAATTTAATTACATACTGAAGAAACATATCGTAATTTTTAAATGCATAAAAGTTTTCCACGATTGAAAGACTGCGTAAACAATACAATGTGAAATGCTTAACTTACTTTTAATGTTCACCAGTACTTTTGATAAATTTTCTATACATTAAAAATAATAGTTATCACCGCTGCTGCCACCATTTCAGAAAATTTTCAGAAAAAGGTGCTTCTCACTGCCTTAATTCAAAAACTATAACATGAAATGATTTAACATAGTTCAAATTTTTTGTAAACTGATTGAAGAACATTCATATATTAAAATGTTTTTGATGCGGTCATTCTCTTTTGAATAATTTTTGCATCAAATGTGAAGATTTCTTTCTTGGATGGCATAATTTATATTAGCGAAAACTATTAGAACGGGAATTATTTTATCGAAACTTATGATTGCACAAGAGTAATTGTTCTCATTTTGTTTTAATTTTTAAATTAGTTTTGAAGTGATTAAGTAGTTTAGACCCAATTTCATTTTAGAAAATTTAATCGGTGTGAAATAATAATATTGCGCAACCATGATGCTCTTATGCATAAAGAAAAAAAAGAGAAAAATATTTTAATTAGGGGACTCGATGTTAATATTTATCTAAATTAATATATAAAATTCTTTAATTTATTCTTTGTCCTCAACTCTTCTGGCTTTCTATTATCCCTCAAAGGACGCATTTTGATTTCCAAATACATTTTGATTATGGCAGAGGCAATTGCAAGCTTTGTCTATTAAAAAAATAGTCTGGTCAGGAATACGTTTTTTCGAGTCAAACATTTGAAATATTTTGCAAAACAATGGCGTGATATTTATTCACCTTAAAACAAGCTACATGACACAATTTCCGTAACATTTTCCATTCTTATTAATCGCGTGACTTCAGTTATTAACCAATTCATTAAATCAATTCATTTTCTAGACTTTACTAAGAAAGGTGTATAACGAAAAACGAAAGAAAAGCATGCAATATTGATTTTTAAATTTTGAATTTCTAATAAATAAAATGATGATATCTTCTTCCAAAATGAATAAAAAAATATACTGATAAAAAATTAATACGCAACATTTTGCATCCAAAAAAAACATTTTTATGAGTTATATGTATATTTTTTTAACAAAAAAAAGCCCCGATTGCGAGTGACTGATTTTTATAAAAAAACTGAACAATAGTCCTTTTTAAACGTTTTTTTAAAAATATTTTATGTAAAATTTAACAATTTAATTTACTTATCAATTTATAAGAAAGTGTAAAACTATTAAAAAAATGCAAAAATTAAGAAGATAAAAGCCTGAAAGGAACCATCGCAAATCATATTTTAATAACCTTACAGTTTTTTTCTTCACTTAAATATTTCACAAAGAAACCAAAATGCCTTAACAATGACTAAACAGAATTTGATTTGCACAAAACAACGAGCTTTTTTTTTTAAAAAAAAGTCAGATTTAATGGAAATTAATGTCATTTTATTACTTTGTCAATTTTAAAGCCCGAAACTCAAATAGACTCTTTTCACATCGAGTATCAGGAAATAAAGCTATTGTTTTCCACTAACAACATTAAGTGGCATATACCTATTTAAACTGTTTTTTTAAATCATGTCTCACCTGAAAAATATTATCTTTATTGAAATAACTATAAGTTATATTTATATTTTGTTTTAAATTTTAAACCAATAAATCAAAAAGATTAATTTTATAAGAAGTATTAGAAGAAAAAAAAAACTATTAATTTCGCATTCGTAATTTAAGTGACATATAAGTATTTAAACTCTTTGCAAATCATGCAAAATGCATCACGCGATAAATCTGTTAAAATAATTTACTTACTTATTTCTATGTTTAAATCATTATCCCAAAAAAGCAATCTCCACAACAATATTTGAAGATAATAGCTCTGGCAGTCCAAGTTCTCGTTTGAAGATCAAGATCTTATAAAGATTGCTTAAAGCAAGTTGTTATAAAAACTATTTTTATATTCAAAGCTACGTAAAGCAATAGAGAAATCGGAGCAATTATCCCTTTTGAAGAACTCGAGTAACGTAACATAATTCTAAGGCTTGAGACATCGTTAAAATATATATCACGTTTCATAATGAATAACAATGCCTATTGTTGCTATAATTTTCTCCTGTTAAGAATTTCGAGTCATTAGTGGAAGATCAGAGCATAAATTTGGTGACAACCTCATTAAGGTGTTTAAGTGTGAGTTTGTCGTATTAAATCTAATCTGAATAATCAATAGCAATATATGTCTAGTATTTTCAATTCTATGTTGTAAAATAATAAGGAGTTCACTAATCTAACAAAATATTGAAATAAATCTCAGGTATTATACATAATAGTCCAGCAATTATAGCAAAAAAAGGTTATTTTTTGAGGAAATTAATACTAAAAATTTTGTCACGGAACAATGGCTAAAGTTTAAATTGCTTATTAAGTCACTTTAAACAATGGCTAAAAACTCTCATCTGTACACTTCCTTACTTTTGATTGAAAATGGGTATGATCTCGAGGGAGGGGAGAGAATTGTATACTATTTATACAGGCAAGTGAGGTATTGTTACCGATATATTTTTTATGCAGAATACAGCGGATCAAAGTGACAGGCGATGATTGATAAGCTTGACCACTTAGTTGGATGAGCACTTTTCTCTATTTCTGCTTTGAAGGTACGAGTAAAGCAGTCAGTTTTAGCCTTCCTAAAGTTTTAATTTCCTCCGTTGGTAAAAATTCATACTCGCTCTCAGAAGCTGAGATTAGCCCTAATGCATTCCCTCACCACTTGCGCAAGAACATCTGAGCAGTCTTAATGTCAATAAGTTAGTGTTGCAAAAATTTAGCAGTTTCTAGTGTTAGAGTTTTATTCAGTATATCATCCATGTATACTATACATGGATGATACATTGCATAGGTCATTACACAAGACTGAGGCAGCTAATTGAAATTTTTTACCCTCGTCAATGGAAATTCGCTCACATTGCTATATATAGGGCACCAACAGTTCCGTCTGTGACGGTGACACTGGTACACCGATTGGTACTGGACACTGGTACTGGTACTGGACGGTCTGTGACACTGGTACACCTTAGCGGGTTTCTCAATCTCCTCTTTCCACAAAATTCTTTTAAATTTTCGCTAACTCCCATTGATGTCAATCATGCGGTACATGCGACGAATGTCTGCCATGAACGCAAAATTGTGCTTTCTAGATCTCACTAGCAACGAAAAAAGATCGTCCTGAATGACTTCACCTTTGTACTAAATGGAGTTTAGAGATTTTTTGATAGTAGTTAAGGTCGATGCATTGAATTCTATTCGAAGTTCTGCCGTGCTCTTTTGAGGCTTATAAATACCATGATGGAGAATATCATATCATACGAAATTTCGGGTTCAATACTCTCGTTTTCTTCCGCCATGTGCCCCAATTCTTGATATTCATCCAAAAAGTGTCTATACAGTTTTAAATATTTTTGGCCAAGAGACAAACGAACCCAAAGAGATTCAAATCTCTTAAGAGCTAAGTACCTCGAATCTCCCAAAACTGAATAATACTCCATAAAATTCATAAAAACTATATATTTTCCCGCCTTATCTCTCTTATGCGCTAACACGTAATGTTCTTTGTGTATGGAATTTTCCTTACTTTTAGGAAATTCCTTTTCTATCTCTGCGATCTCTCAAAATTTTCTCAAATTCCAATTTAATTCATCTGACCGTCATATTAAACCACGATAACTAGAATTAAGTTCATTTAATCCTCAGCCACTATTTCCCACTATGTAACGTAACATTGAGTCTTTTAATGTAATGTTTGCTCGTTTAGCTTTTATTTTTCCCAGTTTTATCACGTCATAAAAATATTGACCGCTGAAAGAATAATGTCGACTGTTCATAGAATATTTAAATTAGAATCCTCAAGATTAAATGACTCTGGACTTTGCACTCACGTATTTATTATTTTATTTAGATTTAAATCCGCTTTTCTTTGTACTACTAACATGGAAATACTTCTTTCGAAACTTTTATTTTTATTCGCAATAGTCGCCGTGACTCTACGATTAGCTATTAACGAGGCATTATTAATGCAAGATACAGACAGACTGGTTTTTTTTTTCGCTTTTCAATTGTAGTCTCTTTAAACACTGAGGACTCATTACACAGATTTCAGAACCAGAATCAATTAGAATACGAGCTTTCTGCCATTGAGAATATTTATCCTTTGTTAAACCTATTACAGTAGGTAAAATAACACTCTTGATATTTTTACTTATATTTGTGGCGACAAAAGGCTGAGCACACCATTCGGTAGTGTAGGGGTGGTAAAGGAGAACCTAATTCATTTCCTCCCTCCCCGATAATGACTTATTTACGATTTCATCGCCTGTCTTACATTTTGTTTCATTCAAAGACGTAATGGTTTTCGTTTCTCTCTTGAATTTGATTACTTTATTGTGAGCTTTCCCACAGAAAAAAATTTCAAGTAAACACTGTTTCACATTGCAATTTTGGGATAAACATTTAAAGCATAAATTTTTATCTTTACCACGTCTACTTGCTCATACACTGAAAGTCTTTTAAATTTAGGACAAAAGTATAACGAGTGTTTTTCATTACCCAAACACAAATCACAATTATTATTTTTCTCCTCATTGAAAACTTCTCTAGGCACATTTTTATAATCGTCTTTTCAAGCCTTTAGCTCTGTTCTCTTCTCAGTTATAATTTTTCCTTCAGATGTAAAATATAGGTCACATTTATTTGCTAACTCAAGAGGTTTAAACCATTTTTTTAGCCAGCCTAATGTTAATGTATGAGGCTGTATCTCGATCTAGTGTCTGAAACAATCTATCTGACCCTATCAATTGCTTTAATCCTTCACTCCTCTCAAATTTAAATAGTAATCGAAACTCGTAGTTAAGCACGAAGCGAGTTGTATATGTGGTCGCTTTCTTTTGAAGCTCTTCTAATACTGGTTGTCCGGTCGGTTCGAATTCTCTCAAAATAATTAATTTAATCTCACCTCATAATTGTTTAGATCTTTCTCTGTTATATAAGTTAAAATATTAGACGCATTTTCTCCTAACAAATTTAGTAAAATCTCTGCTATAAATTTCACAAATATATTTTTTGTATTAAAGGCTCTTTTTAAGGAAGTAAAAAGTCTTTCTGACTTACTCGGCAATGGAATTGTTAGCGTTCAAATGCTTTTTTATTAAATTTTCTCAATCATCATAATCCGTTTCACTGATCACTGTAGTCTTAGATTTATCAGCTAGGTTACCTCTAATATTCGCCATTTCTGAATGTTTTTCTAATTGAGATAATTTTAACTTTTCTAACTCTATTTCCTGTTCTGATTCTCGATTAGTTTTTTTTCCAACTTATCCCTTTTCTCTTCCAAAACATTCTCAATTAGATCACGCACAAACTCAATATCAGTTTTCAATGCATCACTAGATTAAATTATATAATTTCATTAAAATACACTATTTGGAATTACTAAACCAAATTTTTCTGCTAACGCAATTAACTCATTCTTTCTAAAATTCAACTTAAGTGCCTTTTTTAAAATTAGATATTGCAAGAACTGCACTTCAAATCCAGTAACACTTTCAACTAGTCGCCACACTTTAATCGAAAGCAATTCTCTAAACTAAGCCAATTAACAACGTAAACAAACTCCACTCCATTGTCCAAAGCGAAACAAAAGCTATCACTCGTAACACATAATTAAAATATTATAATCCATAAGTTCGCTTAAACCATCCCTACTCTATGGACCATGTTATGTCCCTCGATAACTTTCAATTCTTTAATACTCCACAAATTATCAAATCACAGATGGACAGTATTTTTTATGAAATGCAGCACCGCCTTTACAGTGGCCAGGCATAATATATATATATATATATATATATATTCCATGCTTTCAATTTTGAACTACAATATTTATAAACCATTCATTTGGTAATTTTTCTGAAAATTTGATAAGGGTTTACCGGGAGTTCTGGTTTTCAAAAATATAACTCTTATTATTAGTAAAAACTACAAACCTGAGAAGTAAACTTGTAACTATAATCGCCAGAGCATGATTGTTATGTTTCATGCTTTGTTGCTCAGGAATCTTTATTGCTGGTAAGTTCAAGTCAAATGCCATTCGGGCTCCTCAATTATCATTCTTCTTTTGATTTTGCTTAATTCCTTCTTTATATTTAAACTTGTAATTTACTGGAAAACTAAAAAAAAGTATAAATAGTTTCAAAAGAGGTCCCCGTTCTTATTCATTTAAGTTCTATTTGAGTAAAATAGGAATAATAAAAGCCTTTTCAAGCCTTTCGTTCTTTGCAAAAGTTGTTACACACATTTTATTAATATTTAAATTATAAGAGTTTAAATAAATAGTGAGCAAGCGAATTCTTCATTTTCTGTATTTTTGCAGTAAAATGTCAAAACTATTTTAAAACTTTAGGTTTCGTATTTACCCATAGTAAACTAAATTCTTATTTACCCATAGAAAAATTATACCTTTTTTCCCCCTCTATTTACAGAGTTTTCACTTAACAATTCTGTGTCTTTCTTTTTTTCTTCTTCTTTTATGTGAATTTAAACAGGTAAAATTTCTTAAGTATTCAAAATAATTGATTTTGGGACAAAAAATGTCTCTGAAATATAGTCTGAGACACGATCTCTTATAGTTTTAATGTAAAAAAATGACGAATGTTTAATGTAGATTTTTGTTGTTATTTCATTCGACGCAAGTTTCATGATAATTAATTGCATGGATAAAATTATGGATTAATTGCATAAGTTTCATGGATAAAAAATATTTTAAGTAACAAAATATTTCATATTTTGCTGTGTATCGTAATATTGAAAGTATTGTACTAAAGCTAGAAAATTCAATATTTTTAATTTTAAGTCATCTTCAGGTTATCTATCTGGGGAGCTAAAGAGGATTAATACAGATAAATTTTTATAAATTTTTAAAAAATTCTTTTAATCATCATTTCGCACTAATTTTACTTACTTACTTATCCTCTACGTGCCTTTGGGCACTTAAGGCCTCTAGCATATCCCTCCAACGCCTCCTGTCTCTAGCAATAGATCTTGCTTCCTCCCAGCCAGATATTCTACATTCTTTTAATTCGCCCAAAAACATGAGCTGGATAGTAAGTCTGGGTCTTCCTCTTGTTCTTTTACCATCAG
>NC_092210.1:86524888-86532375 GCF_043381705.1 Parasteatoda tepidariorum | reverse complement strand
ATATATACAGTGAAGAATGAGGAGTAGTCTTTACAGAGAGTTCATGTGATCTCTGGCATCCCAGTAAAGTTTACACAGATCACCCCGCTCTTGGGATTGTTTGTCCAGTAAAGGGCATACAAGCAAGTGGTCTGAGTTCATGGTTCCCGAATTGCAGATTTGGCACTCGCTAGATGGAAGGATACCTATTCTGTTGAGGTGCTCTGCCAAGCAGTCATGGCCTGTTGAGAGTCTGAAGTTTGCCACAGCCTTCTTACAAGGACTGTGACAAAATTTCTTCCAACTATTTTGGATGTTAGCCCAGGGTTTTCCAGTGGAATTTACTGCTTGATTGAGCTTTAGGTTGGTCTTAAGCTTCTCGGAAAATTGTTTTTTAAGGCGATATAGGCTTATATATTTACATGCTAACTCAAGAGGCTTAAACCATTTTTTCAGATTGTCTAATGTTAATCTATGAGGCTGTATCTCGATCTAGTGTCTAAAACAATAAAGCTGAGACTATCAATTACTTTAAAGTTTCAAAATCCTTTATTCCTTTCAAATTTAAGTAGCAATAGAAAGTAGAAGTACGAAGTGAATTGTATATGTGTTTCGTTTTCTCTTGATGCTCTTTTAATACTGGTTGCAATATTGGTTCGAATTCTCACAAAGCATCTCATAATTTTTTAGATCTTCATCTGTTATGTAAGTTGAAATATTGAACGCCTTTTGTCCTAACAAGTTCAGTAAAATATCTGCTATAAATTTCACGCATATATTTTTGGTATTAAAGGCTAATCTTATGGAAGTAAAAAAGAAGCCCCTTCCTTCTGACTTACTCGGCATTCAAATTCCTAATGTTCGAACGCTTTTTATTAAATTTTCTCAATCATCACAATCCGTTTCACTCATCACTGTAATCTTAGATTTATCAGCTAGGTTACCTCTAATATTCGTCATTTCTGATTGAGATAATTTTAACTTTTCTAACTCTATTTCCTGTTCTGATTCTCGATTAGCTTTTTACAACTTATCCCTTTTCTCTTCCAAAACATTCTCAATTATATCACGCGCAAACTCAATATCAGTTTTAAATGCATCACAAGATTAAATTAGATATTATTATTAAAATCCACAATTTGGAATTACTAAACCCAATTTTTCTGCCATCGTAATTAACTCATGCTTTTTAAATTTCAACTTTGGTGACATTTTCAAAATTAGTTACTGCAAGAACTACACTTTAAACCCACTAACACTTTCAACTGGTCGGCACACTTTAATCGAAAGGATTCTCTAAACTGAACCAATTAACAACGTAAACAAACTCCACTAAAGCAATACATATAATAAAGCAAAAGCTACAAAATACTCGAATTACAATTAATCGAAAATTCTACTTATCCCTACAGCATTAATCAAATTCAAATTTGTTATTCTTATTATTACTCAAAAGGGAGCAAAATTGCTCTTTCGCTGTATCGGGATCATTGTCCTAAGCGAAACCAAAGCTATCACTCGCAACACATAACTAAAATATTATAATCCATAAGTTTGCTTAAGCCATCTCCCACTCTATGGATCATGCTTTGTCCCTCCATACCTTTCAATTGTTTAATACTCCACAAATTAGCAAACCACAGATGGACAGTATTTTTTATTAAATGCAGCGCCGCCTTTACAGTGGCCAGGCATANTATAATACAATTAATCGAAATTATAAAAATATATATAAACCATTCATTTGGTAATTTTTCTGCAAATTTGATAAGGTTTTACCGGGAGTTCTGGTTTTCAAAAATATAGCTCTTATTATTAGTAAAAAATACAAACCTGAGAAGTAAACTTGTAACTATAATATCACCAGAGCATGATTGTTATGTTTCATGCTTTGTTGCTCAAGAATCTTTATTCCTGATAAGTTCAAGTCAAATGCCATTCGGGCTCCTTAATTATCACTCTTCTTTTGATTTTGCTTAATTCCTTCTTTATATTTAAACTTGTAATTTATCAGAAAACTAAAAAAAAAGTATAAGTAGTTTCTAAAGAGTTCCCAGTTCTTATTTATTTAAGTTCTATTTCAGTAAAATAGAAGTAATAAAAGCCTTTCCAAGCCTTTCGCTCTTTGCGAAAGTTGTTACACACATTTTATTAATTTTTTTAATTATAAGAGTTTAAATAAATAGTGAGCCACAGAATTGTTCATTTTCTGTACTTTTGCAGTAAAATGTCAAGACTATTTTGAGACTTTAGGTTTGGCATAAGAAAACTGAATTCTTATTTACTCATACAAAAAATATACCTTTTCCCCCCTCTCTTTACAAAATTTTCACTAAACAATTTTGCGTTTTTCTTTTTTTTTTCGTGAATTTAAACAGGTAAACAAAATTCAGGTATTCAAAACAGGTATTCAAAATATTTTATTTTAGGACAAAAAATGTCTCTGAAATATAGTCTGAGACATTCTCTCTTATAGTTTTAATATAAACAAATGACGAATGTTTAATGTCGATTTTTGCTGTTATTCATTAGACGCATGTTTCATCATTTAACTTCATGAATAAAAAATATTTTAAGTAATATATTATTTTATATTTTCCTGTGCATCGTAATATTGAAAGTATTATACTAAAGCTAGAAAATTCAGTATTTTTAATTTTAAGTCACGTTCAGGTTCTATTTGGGGAGATAAGATAAGATAAGCGTGTAGATAAATTTTATAAATGTTTCAAAACCGTGTTTTAATCATCATTTTGCACATATCTGGTAATCTTTTACTGAAATTTGAATGTTTATCTTATTTTTGAATATTAAATGATAGTATTGGTAATAATGGATTTTGATAATAATGGATATTGATAATAATGGAAATTTGATGATTAGTTAGTCATCTTTATATGTATATACACACATCTATATATACGCTGTGACCAAAAAGTTTCTCACACAAGTATAAATTCATTAATGGAGAGCAGCTGAGCTAAATTTTCAGAAACTTCTTGAGGGTGAAGAGAAATTTCATTTACAGAACTTTCAGAAGTTATAATGAGATGTCCTCAGTCGATGACAGAAGAAAATGTGGCTGACCGCGGTCTGTTCGGACAAAGGAGACAGTGAAAGGGTCTGGGAAAGGATACTACGAAACGGATAAAGATATGCTGCAAAACTAGACCGAGAGTTCAAAATATCGAGGGATCACTGCTGAACATTCTGAAAAAGGACCTTGGGTGCAAAGTTCATAGTGAGTGTAAAATGCACGGAATTTCGGAGTCTGCTACTATAAAAATGAGGCGGTAGATGGAATGAATTCCTGCATGGCAAACTGGGGATGAGTTTATCTTTTCTATCGAATAGTTAATTGTTTTGAGGAAAGTCTCATCCCCAAAATTATAGAATGTGGGTATCTAATATAGATCGATTTTCATCTAAAAAGTGTCGACTAGTAGCAAGGTTAATCGTAACAATGTGTAGTTTATTAATTTTTAAATTCTCATAAATATTACTTAATGGTTGACAAGTGAATTAGATTCTAACTATGTAAAGAAAACTCTTTCAAAAACAAACCACGGAATTAGAAATTTTTTTTTAGAATTTCTATAAAGGAAAAAAATATTGTTTAAGTTGAATTTGATTTCTATTTTCAAAGTAGTTAGATAAAAAAAATTAAATTCCAGCTGATAAATAGAGAGATTAAAACAAAAAATAAAACTATAATTAAGCAAATAAAAAAAATCATAAGAATATTTTGAATGTGAATTGAAAACGAGAATCTTAAAATGTGTTTAAAGTATTCGTTGTGTTTCCTTATTTTTCCACTGATAACAACATGAAACTTAATATCGACAACGCTACAACCTAATACTAAAGTAGTCCTAGCAGAGAACACTGAGGATTTATTTGCACATGAAACATGATAAGTGCCATGATTTGAACACATGATAAGTGCATTTAAAAAGTAAAACCGGAAGTTTCTGTTAAAATATGTAATAAGTACATAGTACAAAAAAAGCTTGTAAAATTAATTTAAAAATTATTCGAATGTTTTTTGCCATTTCTTATGTTATTTTTGTAGATACACGTGAGTTTCGAAACTCATAAATTTTTGACATTTAATAAATTCTTTATAAGTATATTACATGTAAATTTCATGCCTTTCTGTTGATTTGTAAAATAAATATTTATGGAAATATCTAAAACTTCTAAAAGGGGTCATTTTGATCCCTATAAGAAGAAAACTTATTTTTGTAGTTTCATGTCTGTTTTTGCTTTTGCATATGTTCGCGAACATTATGAAGATAAATTGTAAAACAGAAATTAGAGAAAACCATGTCACATGCAACAGTTTTCGTGAAATTATATTGAATCTTAGATTCGATTACCGAAGTAGCTAATTTTACTAAGCTGCTTCGTTTCTTTTGAATTACAATTTCGTTATTGCTTCTAAGAGAAAAACTTGGAGATGAATTTGCAAAAATTGGAGATGGATTTCAATCAAGAAAAATGTCCTCTTAATTTCAATGTCACTTCTTCATCACGTCATTCATCTTTTACACTGTAAACGGAAAACTAAATACTTATTATATAGATGCAAAAGACAAATAATACTATTAATCTGAATAGTATTCCTACGATTCATATAGTATATAGTATTCCTACGATTCAATAGTATATAGTATTCAATAGTAATAGTACGATTCATATAGTATATAGTATTCATATTTCAATCAATAGCACATTATTACAACGTAGCCCTATATTTCCCCTTAATATTAACCCATAATATTCAAACTGGACCACGTATTATATTACCGGGTACTAGTGTGCCCTACTAGAGGAAATAATTATAGGCTTATTAGAGGCTCTCAATGTGGCCCCATAGGTTACTATGTACATATATAATAGTGTGTTGAATAGTGTAAAAATTGAGAAATTCGATGTCAATATTTTGTATTACAACATGGCCTTGAGTAGAAACCTAGCACTGTCACACGAAATGTGTCGTATACCTAGCAGACTGGATGCTACGGAATTATTCTACGATTATTATTACGAGGTTCATCATTTAAAAAATCATTTGCTTTGAGAAAACATGTATTGAACATGAGTCACATGACATGAGTCAAACATGACAAACATGGGTCATAGTAAACATGAGTCAAACTGACCCCGGATGGCGGTTTTAGTTACGTCTAAAATCCGTCTGTTCTAGTGTTGAAATTTCAGCCAAAAATCATAACTTAATTTGCAACATAATGATGAAGTGTGCTGATGTGCAACTACATTTTGATGAGCTGCGCATTTTTGAGAATCTGTCAAAACTTACTTAGAAAATTTGATTAATAAATAATAGATTTTTCCCACTGCCCTATATGCTTTCTATTCTCCTTTTTTTCTAATATCTTTGGAATGTTGCAAGTTGATAACTCTGCAGTTTATTGTAGAAGAATATAGAAAAATACATGTAGCATAAGTTTAATGATTAGGGAAATGAATGCTGAATGAAAATGAAACTAGTATAATGATTTAATAAGTTTTATTAAAGGTTTTCACCATTCTTATCGTGTTTTCTTATTGAAGATGATTTTTATTGCTCTGAAATGTGTTTAGAATTTTACATATACCATTTGCGATTTTGACGTTGTGGTCATAAAAACATTATTTTCATCAGTAAAGGCACCTAGTGTTTGATGCTACAACTCCAGCTTTAAAAGCAAGGCAAAATATCAGTAAAACATAAGAATTATTACTTTTATTTTTTAAAAAAGTTTTAAGACATTTATTACATTATTCATGACACAAAATTTCGTATATTAACGGGGGGAAAACATTGTAAAGTTTATGAAAAGGAAAAAAATGAAATTTTTAAAAGTCGGTGTCTTTTACTCGAATAGGTTCAATAACTTCTTCAATTTTCCTCCAACTCAATCAGGCATTTAACAACGCCTATATTACTATTACATATTTTTTTTGCACATGGGGTATTTTTGGAGTTTATCGATGGTAAAGTTCAATAAATTAATGAAATAAAATAATTAAATAAATAATAATTGCTTAATATCTTACCTTTTTTTGAAAGAGTCTCTTTCAAATTATAATACTTTCAAAAATAACAGTTTTATAACTGAAATTTAATTTAATCTTGTAAAAACTGAATCAATTATAAAAGGTACTTGTAGCAGTTTATCGATATTAAGCGAAAATTAATAAATATGTCTTGATTTGTTTAAATATAAATGTAATTACTTAATTTAGAAATTTTAAACAAAAACACAAATATATGCTTAAATCTCCTATACCAAATTTTGTTAAGAAAAAATATAGTTTTATCTGATCAATGCTTTAAATTCCGAGTATGATTTTATCGATTGTGATTGAAAGTATGTTTTATAATTTACTATTAAGAACGTATCTTTAACTTCATCTTGAGATTCTTCATTAATTCCATTTTAAAAATGGCTTGAAACTAATGCAATCACATCTTAGATCTTACAGTCAATCTTCAGAATCAGCGTAGAATACTTGTTATGCAAGTAACGCGTCGGAATTAAATAAGGGACAAAGCCACGTCAAATCTTCTCACCGGTTATGCAACCCTAAATAGAGAAGGTGGCAAATGAAACATAAATTCCCTCAGTGGAGCAGAAAATCCCCATCCCTTTCCGCCAACTAAGCAAGCAACACGTCATTTCCAGGCGAAACATAATGCCTTAAATTATACACGCAGCAAAGCAATCCGATTCTGGCTTATAAATCTCTTCTGCAGCGAAATGGAGCACAATTTGTAACGTTTGTGCTTCAGCGCGATTGTTATATCTGAGGTAGACTGCAGAGATAATACGTCTGTAAATTACGCAAGACAAGTAAATATTCAGGGATTAATTTACCAAAATTCACTTTGTTTCTTCCATCTTGCAAAACCTCATCGAAGAAAATGTAATAGAAATGAATAACTATCCAAGTATTATTTTCCTTATTTCGAGGATTTTGTTCCATATGCGTTTAGTTTCCATATGCGTTTAGTAAATTCATGCCTCGCCTAAATGTTTTTTAATATTATAAACAATATTTGAAAACTTAAAATTTTTTTTTTTTGGAGCTTGTATGCAGGTGCTACTGCAGAAATTTGATGGTCTCATTTGTAGAGTATAACAGTTTCGACTTATATTATACATGGTATAGTAAACCTGTTCTCCCCACCTACTACATCATAATGAACAGCTATATAACGAACAGCTAAATTTATAGGTAGATTTAAAGTAAATTTACTCATGTTGTCACGTTTGCATGTGGAACTTCAGAAGAAAGATGATAAGCGAAATATAACCCTGTGGTTTTCGTATAGCAAACCAGTTCTCCCTATGANGCACAAACGATCCAAATGTGCCTCTGAAATCAGCGGTACAGTTTTTAGAGTGTATAATGAACAGCTAAATTTATAGGTAGATTTAAAGTAAATTTACTCATGTTGTCACGTTTGCATGTGGATCTTCAGAAGAAAGATGATAAGC
>NC_092210.1:86508377-86524388 GCF_043381705.1 Parasteatoda tepidariorum | reverse complement strand
TCAAATCTTCTCACCGGTTATGCAACCCTAAATAGAGAAGGTGGCAAATGAAACATAAATTCCCTCAGTGGAGCAGAAAATCCCCATCCCTTTCCGCCAACTAAGCAAGCAACACGTCATTTCCAGGCGAAACATAATGCCTTAAATTATACACGCTGCAAAGCAATCCGATTCTGGCTTATAAATCTCTTCTGCAGCTAAATGGAGCACAATTTGTAACGTTTGTGCTTCAGCGTGATTGTTATATCTGAGGTAGGCTGCAGAGATAATACGTCTGTAAATTACGCAAGACAAGTAAATATTCAGGGATTAATTTACCAAAATTCCCTTTGTTTCTTCCATCTTGCAAAACCTCATCGAAGAAAATGTAATAGAAATGAATAACTATCCAAACATTATTTTCCTTATTTTGAGGATTTTGTTCCATGTGTGCTTAGTAAATTCATGCCTTACCTAAATGTTTTTTAATATTATAAACGATATTTCTTTCAGATGTTAATTAAAACCTTTTTAGCAGCTGTTTTGTTGAATTGGGCAAAATATTTTAAAATATTTTCAAAACTGTAAAAAAAAAATTTTTCTTCCGGAGGTTCGATGGAGGTGCTACTGCAGAAATTTGATGGTCTCATTCGTAGAGTATAACGGTTTCGACTTATATTCTGCATGGTATAGCAAGCCAGTTCTCCCCACTTAATATACCATAATGAACTGCTATATAATGAGCAATTAAATTTGTAGGTAGATTTAAAGTAAATTTACTCATGTTGTCACATTTGCTTGTGGATCCTCAGAAGAAAGTTGATAAGCGAAATATAAGCTTGTGGTTTTCGTATAGCAAACCAGTTCTCCCCATGCAATATAGTATGATGAACTGCTATATAATGAGCAGCTAAATTTATAGGTAGATTTAAAGTAAATTTAATCATGTTTTCACATTTGCTTGTGGATCCTCAGAAGAAAGTTGATAAGCGAAATATAAGCTAGTGGTTTTCGTATAGCAAACCAGTTCTCCCCATGNGAAATAGTGTATAATGAACAGCTAAATTTATAGGTAGATTTAAAGTAAATTTACTCATGTTGTCACATTTGCTTGTGGATCTTCACAGGAAAGATGATAAGCGAATAATAAGCTTGTGGTTTCCGCTGCAGTTTGCAAAGGCTTATTTCACCCAATATTTGTATCATTACTAATTACATCTTCCAATGTACATCATTACAAGCTTATATCCAATATGTATATCATTTCATTTCAACTCTTTCATTTTCCTTCTTTTTTTGTTTATGTTTCTTCTCATGTTATAAGAGTGATGTTCTTAAATGCGTATACTGATAATCGTTTTAAAAAATAGAGGAATCATTTTTTTGTGAATATTTTGCAGAAATCTTAAAATTTAAAAATCAGCATTGTTTTGTAACTGTTGAACGACGGTGAAACAATGAAACAAATGCCGATTAACCACAAATTGAAAGCATTCGAAACTCAATAGTTTAACAGAAGTCTTTGAAGTAATATACTTCCAATGCGTGGAAATTATAAATTTTTTAAACCTTATATTTTAACATTCAGAAAACATTTATCTCAAAAAGTAAAAAAGCTGCATATTTGGTCATTTTTAGATAAATAAATAATATTATTGTTACAGCCTTCTAAGTAAAAACGGATATTTATTTTAAAAATAATTAAATTTTATTTCAAAAGTTAATTTTTTTGTTAAATGTTTGCTTTTATATCTGAAGTATAAAATATTACAATAAATTATTTTTATAAGTCTCTATATCTGAGAATTTTAATATTCAAACAATTAGCATTCGAAATGCATTTTACAAAATATCAGATTTATTGATGCATTTAAGTTGTATACTTATATTGTAAAATCCTACTAATTATGGTCTCATTTCTATCGAAGAAAATATTGTCAAATATCATTAAAAAACTGAGAGATATTTATTATACTAAAAAAATATATCGCTTCAGAAATGTGTGTTAATGTAATGTCTTGTTTTTCTCTTTCTATCGAAATGTAATTACATAGATGATATTCTTTTATCGCCGTATTTTGTCTATTTAGAATATTTAAAATGTTTAAGCTACTAATGATTAAAGTAAGTATCTGTGAAGTAATATTTAAAATGCTCGAAATGCATTTAAAAAATTTTATTTTTAAATAATGAATTACCTGTTATTAAATTTGACTCATAACTGAAGCAAGCTTATACGAAGATTAACTTTTAAACATAAATTGAAAGTGCATTTCTCAGTAAAGTGTTTTTTTAATGAAAAACTCAGATAAAAAATAGTTAAAATCACTTAATAAGATTGCGTTGTTTGTTAAATGATACACTTATTTGCATAAAATTTGATTAAAAATACTATAGTAGAAATTTCGCTCATTAATTTAGAGATTTATAGAAAAAATGTTTTAAATTTTAAAGCTACTAATGATTAAAGTAAGTATCTGTGAAGTAACATTTAAAATGCTCGAAGTGCATTTAAAAAATTTTATTTTTAAAAAATGAATTACCTGTTACTAAATTTTGACTCATAACTGAAGCAAGCTTATACGAAGATTAACTTTTAAACATAAATTAAAAGTGCATTTCTCAGTAAAGTGTTTTTTTAATGAAAAACTCAGATAAAAAATAGTTAAAATCACTTATTAAGATTGCGTTATTTGTTAAATGATACACTTATTTGCACAAAATTTGATTAAAAATACTATAGTAGAAATTTCGCTCATTAATTTAGAGATTTAGAGAAAAAATGCTTTAAATTTTTTTCCTAACTATTTTAATATTCTGTAGCAAAGTACTTAAAATAATAATAACTAAATGATTAAATTAATTAAAAATGCATTACATATTGAGATAAAAAGTATGGTGAAAACCACAAGAATGTGGCATAATTTATCGTACTTGTGGTTCTGTGGGAATACCAAAAACCTCGATAATTTTTACCAAAGTGATGATTTTAATGAATTTATTAAAATGAAAAAGGAAATACTATTTTTTGATATGTGTGAAAATTTGTCAAATGTCATAAAATCCGATAATTTTTTACTGATATCTTAGAGCACAGTAGTGAACCATTTTTTCCATTAAGTATAATTTTCAATTTAGTATTTTTTACTTAATGGGCGGTAGTAAGAAATATAATTTTGAAAAATGTCCAGTAACCCGTTACCATATGAATGAAAAAATTAGTAATTTAATGGTTTAAATACAGTATAATTTGGTTTTCTTTACCAGAATGATTTTTTTGTTACCAGAATTGCCCTTACCTTAAAAAACAGTATCTTTGGAAAATTTTTTGAGCGGATTTGTAGTCCTTAAAATGCAATTGAGAGAGTTAGTGTACATTAGAATTAAATTCTGAGAACAAAGATTGAAAAGATACTTTTTATGCGTAAGTAATTTTTTTTCCCAAAGGCTTTGGATTTTTTAATATCTGGAGATAAATTTCAATCTAAGCAATAAGTAAGCAGAGAACTGTTTGAAAGTTGGGATATTTAAGCCTAATTGAATGAATCAAAGCTCATTTGAAAACATTACATAAAAAATATTAATATTTTATTTTTATTGCAAATAAATTTACTATAAAACGTTCTTAATTGCAATGAAATATTTTTGTAACATTATTTAGAACTACGCTATTGAATTCTATATGGAAACTTAAATATTTGTGCAAACTGATTTAGGAGATTTGCTTTTATATAATGATCTGTTATTGTATATGTATTTGTCAGTATTTTTGAAATTTTTTTTTTTAAATTCAGAATATTACAGGACACATATTTCGAAACTATTCCGTATTTAGAATTCTGTGGTCTATTGATTCTTCTACCATATATCATCTGCAACTATTTCAAGGAAATATTGCAGGAGAGCATCTGATATTGATGAAAGAGAACGGATATTTGACACTCGGTCTTCTCACAGAACTTACCATCATTTATTAAATTAGAATTTCTTGACACGTTCAAGGAACGAGTAAGACACGAATTTCCAAAGAGAGGAATTGTTGATGGCAAGTGTTGAGAGGTCGGGAATTCCAATTTATCCTTTTGAGATCCCGCATCCCTTTAAATATATGTCCTATTTTGAATTCTAGAGTAGGCATCCAGTTTATTGCACGGTGCAAAAAGCAACTAAGGACGAAATTTTATTGTGAATTTTCTAAACCTCAAGAATATGTAGTTGAATATGAATATGAAGATGAACGGTTATCTGAGAATTTTATGAATTATCCTAAATAGCAATACTCTTTATCATTACTTACATTATCTTTAATTTATTTACCAATATATCTTGTATAAAAAAAACCCACAGTGGACAGATCGTAAAGACATGGCTCCCAGTAGAACACCGAAGCCAAGTATAACTAGCTGCTGTTAATAAGCGGGAGGGTGATCACTTTGATCAGCCTGCGTAGGAACCGAGTAAGCGCGGTATCGATCCTCGTCTACAGTAAAGTTCTCGACTTCGCACGCAGGTTGTCGGGCAATCAAAGTAGGGGAGCCATTCCCTCTGCAGATGATTGAAATCGCGATGGCATGTCTTTGGATCATCTTCAGGGATGTTTCCCAGCTCGTCGCCTCTGGTGCGATGTAAATAAAATATTTACCTAACATAAAAAAAAAGTTTTTCCCTAAAATTAAAATTTAAGTTATTAAATGCAGTTATAGTTCATTAAAATAATGTTAGGTGTTGTATAATTAAAAAAAAAATTATTTGGAAAATTTATTTTTTCAAGAATATTCGAAGGATTGTTCAAATTAAAAAGAAAAAAAATTAAGATGAGATAATTTTTTTGAATTACAGAAATTTTTTTATGTATTTTGAATTGCTATTTTTAAAACCAATATTGATTTGAGTACTGTAAATTTATATCGGAGGTGAACTTTTTATTCTGTGCAAAAGTTTAAAATGCGTGTCAAAGAAAATGGACACAGCTTAAAAAGCGCGTTTTCGAAAATTTATGCAGCTAAATATGCATGTCAAAAAAATGGATATAGCCTAAAACGTGAGCTTAAAGAAATGGATAGACTCGAAATGTTTGTTTAAGATAATGGACATAGCTTAAACTGAGTTTTCACGAGAATGCGCCTAGCTTTTTTAAGAAAATAGAGCTATTTAGGAAATGTGATTCCGTTTTTCAAACTCTACTTCTGATTTTTTTTTCTATTTGTACCGTTATGACGATCAGTTAGCACATTTCATTAATTAGTTTTTTTTGAAAAGATATTAAGCGTAATCAGTTCTTTTACCAGTTTGTCACGAGTCCCGTAAATTTATAACAGTTCTAAAAAAAATATGTAGTGGGAACTTAGCTTTTTTAAATCCACTAAATTGTTTTGTGTTCTGAATAGGAAGTTGCAACTGTAATATGCACAGACACACCGATCCTAGCATCTGGAACTTTGATCAGTATGTTAATTTTTAGTCTTTACAAAGAGTATAGAAAAGTAAGTAAGAAAGATTCCATCCTTTAGTTGTTAAATTTGGATTGAATTTTTAATAGTTTGGGTCGAATATTGAAATTAGTGTGCTCATTTTCTTAAAAACGCATTTTGAGATCTTAAACTCGCAGCATAGCTGTATAACTGAGGATAGAAAATTTTTTGTATATAAGAGAATCTGTAATTGAGTTATATTTTATTTTTTTAATTTATCTAAGGATTCGCAGAGACTCAGAAAAGTAAGTGAACTTCACAATATTAAGGGGATTAAATTTTCAACCGCTCCTAGAAATGAACTAATTGAAGCTCTTTCCCTTTTTCAAGGGTTTAAAAACAAAACCTGTTGATAAAAAATAATTATTCAGAAAAAGCATGTTTTTATGCGTGTTTTCGTAACTTAAAATATATTTTGCATAAATTAATCAGAAAATCAAAACCTTAACTAATTAGTGCAGTATAATTTCAGTAGCATTAATTCAACCACCTTAACTTTGAAGTGGAAATAGGAGCTTTATTTCAACTAGCATCCGCTCATATTTATTGTGCAAATATTTTCTCGTTAGAAATTAAACCATTCAGAGTATGTTTTATACATTTCTCTCAAACCCCACACATTAATTGCTTTAAACAATTTAATTTAGTCAAGTTTTCAGAATTTTTAATCTTATTACAGTTAATGGTGTCTCGATAAGTTATTGTTAAAAGGCTTTGTTATTCTCTTGAAAAATTACACTAATTTATATCATATATTGCTTACATACTTATTTCAGATATCTAAAAGCATTTTCCAGTTATTATTAATGTTATTATTTCTAATTACAAAGTCAAAATGCAAGTTCTTGAAAAAGTAATTTATTGATTAAGATTTGAATATTGGAAAAAATATAATCTTGTAGGCAGTTCAATGAATGAATTTATGAAGGCTTATTTTCAGAATTTCAGAATTAAATCTATGGTTTTACTAATATTTACTTTCCAATTTCACTCTATTCAAAACTTATATTCATTTTTTCCTTACATTTTAATCAATATACTATATTTCCTTATATTCTTGTTCAAATATACGTAATTTCCCTTTTATGGTGTTTTTATTTTTAAATTTCTTATAATAAAATAAATGACGAAATATGGAGTGTTTTAACTAATAATCCGCATGGAAACAAAATTTAAGCCAAATTTAAACCAAATTTATTTTTTAATAATATTGAAATTGAACCAGAACTCAAAATCACTTAAAATTTTAAAAAAATAAATAAACCTGCGTCGCAAAACAAATACATAATTTTTTAGCTTGGGTTAAAAAAAAAAAAAACATTTAAAAAAATATTTTTGGCACCTCTTCAGACGAGAAATGCCTTAAAAGAAAAAACGATCTCAATCATTCTATTTTTCCAAAAATTAATTAATTTTAAGAAATTGAATTTAAGTCTATTTTTAAAAACATTCTATGAAATCCAGAAATAATTTTAACAAAATAATTTCATTAAAACTCACACATACAAGCACACACGCATATGTGTAAGATCAAAGGACAATATTTGTAAAACCGACAGTCAAGTTACATAAGGAATAGACAATTTCATGTTTCTTTACTATTTTTATCATTTCAAAGCAAATACTTCCAAGGTTAGCTCTTTGGGGTTGACCGAAAAGGCCATAGTTTTTTGCACCATTACAAGCATGAAAAATCCACGCATAACCGAGTCCTGACTTATATACCAGCATTTTAACAGAGATTTGATTGTAAAATTTGATTTATCTAATTGAATGTCATTCAAAAGGTAAAATTTAGAAATCTTGATTTGCCCCGAAACATGACGCCGTATAACACATAAGGAACTTTTGGGACTTCTTAATGAAAATTTATGTTCAAGAATGACTGCACATTAGCTCTGAAAACAAAATTTTAATTGGCGTGTATTGAATATTAAAAAAATTTGCGAGAGAACAATTTTCTACTTTTTTAAAAATTAATAAGAGAAAACTATTTTAAACTATGAATTAATACTGAAGGGATCGCATGAAGCATTCTACATTACATCTCGCTTCCCCGATTGCTTTTTCTGCTTATTGAATTTAGAATTAAAGAAGAAAAATATAGTCTAATTATTTTCTAACTCTTCCCATATTCCCTCTTCTTGCAGTAAACTTCATATATATATATATATATATAACAAAATTACTCTTTTACCTACTTTGTAAAACATTAAAGTATAAAAAAAGTTTGTTCAACTAGAGAAACTTTAAAGTTTCATAGCAACTTAAACTTCTAAAGAAACATTTGGGGAAATGTTTAGTCAAAAAATAAAAATAAAAAATAGAGGAATAAGTTTATTCTCATTGTTTTGAGGATACAGACAGAAACTCATACTTGGATATTACTAAGTTTAGATGCAAGGAAAATTATTTACATTAAAATTTAAAAAATACAACACATATCAGAATTGTACTTTTCTTGTACTTTGAGAATATGATACTGCTTCGTAAAAGGGAGACAAACAGCAGTGAGCTTATTCGGGACCACAAAGACAACCCTTCACCTCAACGGTCAGTATAATTAATGTCAAGAGCAAAGGCACTTGACCTTAAAAAAGAATCAGCCTTGCGTATACTGGACCAATGTATACTGGCAGTGGCATTTTACCTTTAAAAAAAATATTAGTTTTTTTAGTATACTGTTCAACAGCCCTCACATCCCTTGATTTTATAATCGTCGTTAAACATTTAGGGCTTACGGCTACTAATCTTCAACTCCATAGCCNTATATTAAATTTACCGCAATTAAACCAGTTGTGTTTGAAATTTACTCTCTTTTATCCATAATTGGGAAAATTATGTTACATGCAATATACAGCACGGCTTATCTAATGTACAGTTTTAAAATTACTTTTGAGTGAAAACTAAATATTTCAATGTTGTCCCAGAATTTTTTCCACACTGTTGCTATTATTATTGAATTATTGCAATAATTTATTTCTATTCAGTAAAAATGTGTCCCATTGCGCTATGGATAGTCTATTTTAAAAAAATGTTTGAAAATAACGTCAAAAAAATGTTTGAAAATATTTTATTCACTTTTCCATCTGTAACTAGAATAATTATTTTAATTTTATTGTTAAAATAATAATTTTTACTGAAAGATAAAATAACAAATTTTAGTTACATATGTAAGCAGTTTTGCTTTTCAAATGAACTTGCCCATGTAAACTGCCTTTCAGTTTCTTCTTTCCCCTCTTTTACTTTACAGCTCCTTTATCATTTTCATGGTAACTTTATTCATTTATTGACTTTTAATTTCGTATTTCAATAAGTATGAAATTTATTAAAAGTAATATCTGCAATTAACAATATTTGTATGACTTAAATGCAGCATATAGTAATCATTCCCCTCTGTTATCAAATTTCACACTCATACCAAACATTAACTAAGATTTATTTCTCTACATATTTAAAAAAAAACAACTTTCGTGATTTACAGTGTTAATTTGACTAGAGTGTAAATTATAAACTTTTCATGTTTTTTTATTCAAGCACTTTTTAACATTGGTAATAGAGGATAACATAATGCAGTTTTCAGGTTAATGTTTTATATTTTCATTTTATGTCCCAAATCAAAACGTGCATTGCTTTCTTTAAGTTAATGGAGAGGAAATTTTACAATCGCAGCAAATATTATTATAAGAAGTGACACAATTATTTTATTTTTTTAAGAAAAAGTTTTCTAAATGTCTCTTTATTTTGAAAATGACCCATATAATTAAAGCAGTTGAATTCTCTGTATTCAACATCAAGTACCGACTGTCATTCCATTCGATAAACGTAAAACCTTCAAATTAGAAGTACTCAGTTTGCAAAACTATTTTAGTTGTATCAGTATTAACGTGCTGAAAGGCATTAATATTTCTCAAATATTTTACATTTAAACATATTCTTAGCAATAAATCCAATTTTAAGGTGAAAGTTGACAATTTAAAAACAAAATTAATTTCCAATTCAATTAAGTTCATTAATCATTTGTTAGCTCAATTTATAGCCTTTTAAAATATTACGTTTGTATTTGTTGTCTCGGGATTTGCCTGCCGAGATGCCTGAATGCCTGAAACTGTAACTGATAAAAGTATTTAATTATGACTCACTATCAGTTCAATAAGTTTAAAAAATGGGGGTTGATGTTGTAGTATATGTGTTCGGCAATTTGGAATGTGTTTGGTTTTGAAATAGACAAGGATTATTATTTTTTTGTGTTTATATTTAAGAAAAAATCTCAGTGAATTCTTTCTTTGGTCCATAATGTAGGGACAAAATGAGATGATAACTATCCAAACTATCATAATGGTTACATCCTGAACCTTAAAATATTTTGTTGAGGGATTTAAAAGAGAAATTTAAGTAGTAATCAAACCCACTTTTTCAATCGAAATTAATCAATTCAAATTTTTGCACCAAAGTAGTGCAGTAAAAATAATATAATCGGAAAGTTAAGTGTGCTGAATTGAGTTATTCTTCAGATCAGGAGATAACAGGAAAAAATTTCTTCTTTCAAACAAATGTACTTGAATTTAAAATTTTTAGATATTTAACTTTTTGACGCGCATTACTCTTTCAGTAAAGCAAGCTAATTGTCAATTTCTGCCTACTACTTCTGTTCTGCAGTTAATTAATATTTAAAATATTTTAATCGCTTTTAAGAAATAAGGTGTACAATGCTAATCTAAATTTATTTATTTATTTATTCAGTATTATTTTCATTTTGTCATGTTAATATGAGAGCTATTCAAATCAGTTTCGTATGTATTTTGATGTTATTAAATAGTTATTCAGCTTTTAAATTTTTGGTTTCTTGTCATTATTAATTAATGCTTAATATAATATAATAAAATTTATTAGAAAGCGTTGCGTAATGATTTTCAGTGTATACTTTAAAGTACATAGATTTTTTATTCGACTTTTAAAATAATTTTACATGAATTTAAGGAAAAATATATTGAAAACAAATTTACCTTATATCTTTCAATAATTACAATGAAGCAATAATCTCTTAATTTGAATTATGACCTTATGAATCTCTAATAATCGCATTAGGTTTACAAATAAATTTTTAATTTTTTACCCTTTTACTTTTGCATAACATATATAAAAATATGCTTCCTAATGGCTTTTAAGATACATGGCGCAACACAGGGATGAATGTTTCTACTTTTTTCAAAAAAAAAAATCTTTTTTTAGTTAAAAAAAATGTTTTTTTTAGTTAAAAAAATACTTTTTTTATTAATATGTATCAGGTCCTTTCAAAGCAAGAATAATGTAATTATCTTTTATCTAACTTTCAGTAGGCAACCGAATAAACTATGAAGGATGTAGTTCAGAGAACATTAGCTGCCAATCATCTATGTAACCCATATTGTTTCTTAGCAGCAGATGGTGTCAATAAAACTCGTAGAAAAATATTATCGATCATATGATCAGCAAGAAAGTAAATAAGAAAAAGAATCTTTCTCTTTACGATGGCAAGATATAAGAGGAGAAACGCGAAGAGTTGAAAAAGATTAATAAATAATACTGTTAAGTAATAATACAGTTTCTTAAATCAGTTAATTAAAGTATCATAGGCTGCAAGCACATGGAACACTTAATATAAAATAACTATGCAGCTAAAGTAAGAAAAGAACAGAAAAAGCAAAAAAAATAGAATTAAAGAGAAAAAAATTAAAAAGCAGTTAATTAATTAGTAATTAAATTAAAGATAAATTAACAAGGGAATAATATAACCTTTTTTTTAACTCTTTTATAAGCGTTTTTTTTTGGTGATACTTTTCTATTGATATACTTTGCTTCAACAACATTAATAAAATAACAGAAAGCACTGAGTTTTGCTAATATAAACACGTGGAAGACGAGTTTATATCTATAATCTTATTTATCTCTATTTCAGTTTTTAATTAATATTATTCTGATTTTTTCCTTTTATGTGAAATCTTTTTAAATCTTTTTAATTATTTCCGACTTTGCATACTTTTATTTATTTGTGTAATTATTTTATGTGTTAACTGTTTGTGTTTTTTTTGTGAAATCCGTTTTTGAATAAGATGAGAGGGCAATGAGGAATGATTACAAACTATGTTAAAAATGATTCCCCACTATGCAGAAACTACGTAAAAAGCATGCTATGATTGTTTATTGGTTTTCAATTTTCAAAGTCTGTATTCTTAACCATAAAATTCATGATATTTAATATTTATTGAAATACTTAATTGTATATTAAGCCTGGAATTTAATAAAAAAATTAGTAAAATAAAATATGAGTTACATATGTATGTGTATAGAATGCTAATATTTTTAATAAGTTGATAACTAAAAGTTTTATTTTTATTATTTCGTTACGTTTTGCAATGATAAAAAACAATTCAACGCTCAGAGAAAAACAATGAAATAGAGATTTTGTGCTTTTAAAACAAACGTTTATTTCGATTTTATGAAAATGCCAGAAACTTTAGATGACCGAAAAATTGATATGCATCATAAACATTGGGAGAGTAATTCGTATAGCAATTGTACGTATCATTTGACATATTTTGACAATAACCGTTTAATTTCGTTCTAGAATATTTCGTTCTATTTATATTTCTCCCTTAGGGATTCAAAAATTTCATAGTTTCCTTTCTTTAATTACAAAATTTTAAATTTTAAATAAATTTTTCATCACATATTTGAATGGTTTTAAAGTAATTCATCTGAAGGTTTCCTGTAAGAGATATTAATATTTTCTGATGAGAACAAAATAATTAAGATACCTGAGGCTCATTACTTTCTTAAACCATTTCTACATTATTTCCAAATGCAGAACGAAGAATCGTGTTTTTTATTTAGCTCAATCCCTAGAAAGAGATCCTTACGTAATTAGTGACTATCCACTTTCTATGTGTAGAGCCTCATTAAGCAATACTTGATAGGAGATAACGTATAGAATAATTTAGATGCTAAGAGACAGCCACGTGGAAAAGGATATTTGTGTATATAGTAAAATATTCATTCTGTATAGTAAATTTTGTAGCATGTTCAAACAAAATATTGTATAGAGTTGCATCAAACTTAATTGGGTTCCAAATTGAACCATTTTAAAGTAAAAAAATTGTTAATATATTTATTGTCATAATACTGCGAGACGCTTTGGACACTTTTTGAAATGCACTTGAAGTGTTATGTATTTCTCTTTCTGTCTCTTGAGAATCATAAATAATTTATCGCGCAGTTTAAAACACAAGCGTTCTATTCGTTAACTTTTAAACGCTTTAAGATTATTTTCGATTTTATATTAACTCGGAACCATGAAATTTTTCGAATATTTTAAGCAAAACAGAAATAAGACTTAATTAGAGATTTGAAAAATACTGAAATGACTCTTATTTTTGCTATAATCAAAGAAAAATAGAATGTTTTAGATCTGAAGAACTTTTTTTTATTGTATTAGTGTACTTTCGTTTTTTTTTTTTTTTTTTTTTAAAATTATANTTTTTTTTTTTTTTTTTTTTTTTTTTTTTTTTTTTTTTTAAGAATTACAGATTTTTTGTTTCACAGATTTGAAAAAAGTTTTTCCTAATATTTCAAATCGAATTGAAGCTATTGCGTATTTAACCGCAAAGCGGAGCTAGTATAGACTTAAATATTTTCAAACTATTGAAATATGAGTCAGACATTTCTCCAAATGAATTAGAAAGTCATAACGGAATTGGTAAACTATTTCGCTCATGGACTGCAATAGCGGCACAACTCAAAAAATCAAGTTTTGAGGTAAGTGGGTTTAAAGCTTTTATTGCTAAGGTAAATGCATAGGAAATGTTTCAGTTTGCTTAAACGAAGATTAACTTCAAGTTGTGCTAGTATGAGTTGTGCTAGTATTGCTGCTGAAAGAATGTGTATTTTCCAATTTACACCTGTTCTTATTTCAAAATTAGTGTTTTTTGAGTTGTGACACTATTACAGCCCATGAGTGATTTATATATTAATTAAATTAATATTATGGATTTTAATCTATATTATCAATTGTCTAAGTTATAAATTCGCATTAAAGTATATTATTTTTGAATCTTTCCTTTAAGTTATGCCAAAATCAGCTTACAATATTATTGTTTTAACAAGCATATCATAAAGTACATTTTGAAAATATTTCACTATTAACGAATTGTGAGATTATAATGTTATTTGACCTATAATAAGCTAAAGTTTTTTTGCTTTTGAAAAATACAACAGGCTTTGTAATTATTCGATAGCTGGTAAAAATAAAGTAAATCTTAAATTAAATGAAGCAAAAATCGAATTCATACAAACGCTTTATTTTATTTTAATTAACTTGAATGGAACAGAAAGATGTAGTGTTAGCCGTCATTTGTCTTACAGTAATCCTTACAAAACAGGAAATTGCACCAGGAAATTGAAACTTTTAAATAAAGAATAAATTTATCTTTGTAATGAAAAAAAAAAGATTGTTCTGTTAAAAAAGAAAAATCCATTAAGATAACAGCAATTTATTAGTCTCAAAGGACTAATTAGGGCCTTTCAAACATTAATTTATTTTTTACTGTTTCTATTTTTAATTCAACAAAAGAAATAGAGCTTGGATTAGTTACACTACATTAAGTTTTAGTCATCAAAAAGCTAATTTTTTATTTTAATTTTTTAAAAATTTGTAATTTAAAAGTGAATTATACTAGAAATGAAAAGATAAAAAAATATCACATTATTTTTATATCAGATGCAAAATAATTAAATTAGTTAAAACTTGTATATTTAAAATGACTGATAACTGCATATATAAAAACAAATTTATTTAAAAAAAGTGATGGTTAGAAAAAAATCTCCGAGGAAGAGGGCCATTTTTCAAATATTCATTCTTTTAAAATTACTATTGAACAAACAGTGCCTCAAAGGTCAAATTTTAAATTTTAGTGAATCAAATTGCATAAATGCCAAAAAAAAAATACATGCAAAAAGCGCAAAAGTAACATGCTTGAATAAATTGCCAGAGTTATGATTTTTTTTAAATAATGCATTTTTATAAAAGCGTAAAAAAATCACAGAATTCAGGGTTTACTATTTAATTAATCAAACTATAGACACAATAATTTTCTTTTAATTGAAAGAGTTACAAAATCTGCCAGTAAAATACATGTAAAATGCAAAAGTTCCTGAATTAGTAAAGTTTTTTTGCAGCAAACTAATAAAAAATAACACCACCGAGAAAAAAATAACAAAATTACTTACATAGTTTAATTGCCAAAAAATTGGTTTTAACATTTTAAAATTTATACTTATAACCGAGACATTATTTAAAACAAAATATTTAACAACAGAATCCATTTTAAAAATTCTTTCAACTTAAACATTTATATAAAGAAAAAAGAAAAATTAGATTTTATAATTTCTAAAAAGTGCGAAATGTTTGGTACAAGAAGTTTTTATCATGCTCAATGTATTCGATTTTAGAAAATAGTAATGTTGATAATTTGTAAAAATAATTTTACTTTGAAATAATAATTGTTTTAAATATTAAAGGCATTTTTGCTTGATAAAAAATACGAACCTAATTTTTTTTTTCAAAAAACATTTCATGACATACATACATATTTGTTTTTTAATTTTGACACTTATAGTACCAAAATATATACTTTTGTTTTCTGAAACCATTTCAAATCTTTAAGTTTTTTCTTTTTTTTATTTAATCCTACGAGAGAATAAGGATATGCATTTGTTAATACTGCAATACTTATTGAAAAAACAATGTCATTTTATAGAAAAATTTCGCTTAAAATTAAAAATAAAATAAAGTACTAATTAAAGAGATTAGTTAGATTTTTTTTTTAATTTAATGTGCTTAGTAGAAAGATTTGATATTACTTTTAAAATTTTTGTGCCGAGGGGATTAAATGTATCGAGTTCTTTTCTTCTTTCCACATAATAATTTTATTTCTTTCGAATTTTTTAGGTGAATCGAAAAAAATCTATTTGCTCTTAAGCTTTTAATAATAGTTGTTAAAAGGGATATTAAGATTTTGTTGGTTTTAGTTAATTTGTTCTTTAATGAAAAGCCCTTTTAAAAACTTGAATAAAATTAAAACGTTTTTAAACTGAAAACAGCTAGACTGAAATATTAATCACATTTAAAAAACAAAACGCGCAGTTTTCGATAATAGAACTTGCAAATATATAGTAAAATGATTTTAAATTTAATTTAAAGAATAGAACCACAATATTTTTTTTATATCTTATGATTATTTTAAGCTTCTGGCATCAAATCCTAGAAATCAATGGAAAAAATTGCAAAATGAATACTTAAATACTGTTTCACCCTGAAGAAACAATGTTTCAAATGCGAACCAAGTACTAAAAAGTAAAACGATATATTAGGAACCTAACTGTATGGAATTATAAAATTTAAATTAATAAGGAATGTTTCGTACTGATTTATTTTTCATGTGGTGAACTTATTTTTGCAGTTGACTCATAATAAAAAACCAAGAAAATTTGCAACGACAGAAAAAAATATCCCAACATATACATA
>NC_092210.1:86482348-86507967 GCF_043381705.1 Parasteatoda tepidariorum | reverse complement strand
TTCTTTTTTTTCTTTTTTTTTTTTTTAAATAAAATGCTGTTTGTTATTTTTTTACTTATTATTTCCCCCCCCCCTTTTTTTTCATATGTCTATTATTTTTCATTTTGAACATTTCATATATATATATATCATTTTTCATATATATATATATATATATATATAACAGTGGAGTCTAAAGCTAATAGAACTCATTCTTGAAGATCTTCTAACCATCAGTTTGGTGGAAAATGTGTCTGTTTGTAGGCGTTTTCAAACAGGTTTTTTCCGTCTTTAAAAGAAATAGTAGAGCATATGTAGAGCTTTCAAAAAACATTTTTTATGGTCCCATATAAATCATTTTCTCGGACAGAACATTCGAGTAATTTCACAAACATTTACAATAACACGAAGATTGACTGCGTTCCATTGGAAATGATAACGATGAGCATGCAAATGTCTCTGAAATATCATGTGATGATATCATAATTGAAGCATTTGATCTTGTTACAAGTACTGAAGCTCTTCCTGAGATTGTATTATTGGATACACATAATGATCAAGTTAATCAGTTAAACATGCATGTTTTATACCGACTTCCCGGTGACATTGTGGATTGTTATGCGTCTAATAAAGGAACATAAATGCATGGTGAGGACACCGACTCTGTTACAGTCACGTTAAGGTTCCATTCTAAAATAATGTTACTAGATTGCTACTCCACAAATATGTCTCAAGGTATGTTATTGCATGGCTCAAAGTATATTCTTATGTTGATTCTCAATCTATGCTTAACAGATGGTGTGCGCAATGGACCACGACTGATTGTGTAAAATATTACTATATAACCTCTCGTTTGTACTTTCCTGGCTGGAAACTCATCAAACATATCTAAGATTACCTTAAACACAAAAAATAACAATGGATTTCTATTCGTACACCATCACGCACAGTTTCTTGCTCACTTGGCCTATGCATTGAAAATTAACTAATCACAAGGACAAAGCTTAGCGAGGTAAGTCTTTTAATTGATCAAAATTACCAACGTACAGATATATGTTGCTTTATATAAATGTAGAACCAAATCTGGATCAAAAGTAAAAATAATCGGTTCTCATAAGGACACTTAGTGGCAATAAAAAACGTTGCGCTCGAAGAAGTTTTGGTCATTTTCAAATCATGCAATCATTTAAAAATTTAAGCATTTTCATCCTATAAATTGAGTTTAAATTAATAAAAAAGTGCCATAAATGGAGCGTTCAATAAGATTCACTTTAAAATGCATCAAAACGGCTCTGACACCCGTTTTTTGGTACTGGAGGTACATTTCTAACAAATGCCTTTGTAGCGAACAGCATTAGATAGATTTCTTTTAATTTCTTAAATTATTATATAATTTCTTAGGTTTCGCATAATTTCTTAGATTTCTTATAATTTCTTAGATTTTTATATAATTTCTTAGGTTTCGTATAATTTCTTAGATTTCTTATAATTTCTTATGATTAGATAATAATATATTAATATTATAATTCTTATNTAGGTTTCGCATAATTTCTTAGATTTCTTATAATTTCTTAGATTTTTATATAATTTCTTAGGTTTCGTATAATTTCTTAGATTTCTTATAATTTCTTAGATTTTTATATAATTTCTTAGGTTTCGTATAATTTCTCAGATTTCTTATAATTTCTTATAATTAGATAATAATATATTAATATAAAAATTCTCATAATTAGATTTCTTATAATTTCTTAGATTTCTTTGATTTATTAGATTTTTTCTCATAATTTAAAACTAATTGCTTAAGAGGTAAAATTACCTATCAAAATGCAGAATTTAGTTAAACTGTTATAAATTTGATGGTTATAATTAAATTGAAATAAGATAAATTTCATTAAATAGATAAATTAAAAAACGCCAGTCGATGCATAAGAATGCAATATATTAAATTCTGTTAAATGTTATAGAGCAGAAAGGATGTTCTCTTAAATCTGTTACACTTTGAATTGAATTGAATAATTGGAATTTTCGATTGCCTTTTCTTCGTTTTTTAATGATACTTAATATCGTTTTTATTGAAAGTCAGTTTTTATACTATAACGAGTTTCTTGAATTTTGATTACTAAGTAAACAAAAAATATTGCAAAGCAAATATTGGGGTTTTGCGAGTGGTAGAGAGCAGTTTGATCTGCCCCTAGTAACCTGCTCTTGGTAACTGTTATGATCTAAATTCAATTTAAAAAAGTTAAAAAAAAAACTAAAAAAAAAAATTTAAAAATTTACAAAATATAAAAATATTAAAAATTATTTCTTACAAAAACTTTTACCACATGCATATAAATTTAAAAAAAAAATGCGATAAATAAATAATGTTCTATTAATTTAAGGTATGAGGAATGTATTTTGTTTTCTCAATTTTTTTCCGAAAAATAATAATTTATAAACTGTCCACAAAGATTTTTCTCCCAAAAGATAAAAAGTTTGACCTCAGAAACCGAAAATAAATCGAAGTTAGGACGCGAGTAGAATTTTTATTTAATGTAAGAGGAAGGGAATCTTCTTCGATTCGAATTTATTTTCGAATTCTCATTTGATTGGATTAGTAGAATAAAAGAAAGTTCAAATAGCCCTCAAGAGAGCAATAAGTGAAATGTTACTGACTTCTAAAGAAGTTTAACTTAGATCGTGTTCATTGAATCATGCACTGAAGATATAAAACTTATTTTTAAACTTTTCTTTTGAATACAAAAATATAAAAAAGATAAGCATTTATATTACGTTATAGAATAAACAAATTCATTTTGTGAAAATTTAATAATTCTCTGCACGTTCGCTTCTGAATTTAAATTTAACGTGAAGTTTATGCATTGTTATAAAAATTGTTAATGGGGAAATTTGAAAGTAAAGTAAAATACCATCGTAGACAATCTTTCTCCTAACAGAAAATATTAAAAAATAATATAAATATATTAAAAAAGAAAAAAAATTGTATTTTATTTTTAGTAAAATTGTCTTATTTACATAAGATCTCTCGTAAGTTTTTTCAATCTAGTTAAATTTCACTGTTCATAGTATATAGCAGACTGGAGGTTAGTTTGAAAAAAATAGACTATTGTTGAAAGCTGGAAAATTATACAAATTACGTATATTCTAATTACGTATTCTCTGTATTCTAATTAGTATACTGTTACTAATACAACGTAACAGTATACTAATTAGAATACTGTTAAGTATACTAATTACGTATTCTCTGTTAGGTTTTACACAGGTGCGAAACTGTGTTAAACTTTTCATAATCTACCAGCAAGCACGGCAACTCACTCATTCGTTAAAAGTTTCACTCGGTAAAATAACTAGTAGCAAATATGTCTATTCAAGTAACCATAAAGTTTGCTGTAAGGAATATTTCTTTACATTTACGAGTTTCTAACCGTTTACAACTGGCGTGGTTGAAGAATTGTGAACACAAAAAAATACGGTTTTGTAACGGAAATTTACAACTAGTATGGTTATAAAACCATAAAAATAAAATTTAGGGTTAGGATAAGAGTTCGGATAAGTAAGGCTTATCCTATGACTTATCTTTCATTTTTCGATGATTGCATGCTTTTTTCGCATCGGCCGTGGGCCCAGTTGGTATGGAAAAAATTCTTAGTGTTCAACCGTTTTAGATGAAAACAGTCAATAAAAGATTTTCTCACACTTAAAAGTTTGGATATAATTTTTTTTATCGTGTTTGATTGATTTAGTTGAATATTGTAATATATTACAATATTAAATAAAAAATAATTAAATAAAAAATAAAAATTAAAAAAATTAAATAGATATTTAATAATTTTTTTAGAGAAATTTCTATTGATTATTGCAAACAAATAAAAAAAAAGATTTTTATGGAGGACGCAATTTTGCTAATTTGGTTTTGAACTGATGCGTTAAATTATTTTCATTCAATACATAAAATAATGGAAGGTTATATTATAGCGGATATAAAAATTAATGTTATTCTTGAAATCGTTTAAGTCATATTTAAATAATCACGTTTAATTTTCTTATTTTTTAATAAAACTATGAATGTCGAATGAGTGAATGAATATCCCAGTGAAACCAATGAATGTCAATGAATTATAGTTTTAACTAAATCAGATTAGTCTTGTATCATAAATATTGATCAAATTAAGAAAAAATATAAATATATATGTATCTAAATTACTTTATTGCCTATATATTTTAGAGGTTTTACGCTTTTATTTATTAAATTAAATTTATTTTTAACAGAGAAAAAACAGTAAACATTTATGTTTCAGCATAATTTACTTTCTTTTTAATTTAAATTTTGAATTTATTTTTTTTAGAAACTGTAAATATTTTTCACCCGAAACTTCATCAGCTGACATTTAATATTAATTTTTCGAACTATTTAAGAAAATAAAATAAAATTAAAATTAATAAATAAAACTTTATTCTTCGTATTAAAAAAAATAGTGAAGATAGGCATCTGAAACTATAGTGACGTTTGGAAAGAGAGTTTTGCTTGTTTAGGAAATAGTGCATGTGTTAATTATTAGAAAAATATAGCATAATCTTAAAGATTATTTCAGACATACATTGTTAAGTCTATTTTATTCATGACTGTATCTTTAGGTTGAGATTATATTCGTTGGAAATTTGCTTGCTTTTGTTCTTCACAAACCATATCTAATGAACACAAATGAGGTTAGGATAGACAAAAGCAAATAAAAAAAATTGTTAAAAAATTAGTCTGAAATGGTAAGTAAAAATAACATACATTTCTTAACTGATACTGGGTTAAAATTTAAAAAAATGTCTAGAAACCTCTGAAACATATTTTGAATTCTGAGATTTTTAAAACTATTCAAGAATATATGTTGATTATCTTCATTAACTTCATTATTTATAATCACAACCAACGAGCCCTAGTGAGAAATGATAGCCACAAATACAATCAGAACTTTAAAAAGTAAAATAATATATAAAGCTAAGCTAAAAGCATTGTTAAAATTAGTTACAGCCATTTGCTACAAAAAAGTAAAACTTTGTTAATGATTTGGTACATTTGCTACTGTACCATGAATGTTAAAAGTTATAGCTATGGTCCTTTATGCTTTAAATGTTGGTTTTCATATTTATTTTGAGTTGAATATATTGAATTTGTCAATCTGTTTTGGTTTGTAAAGTAAGTCCAAGCAAGAGAAGTAAACACTAAAGAATCAGATCAAATCTAAATTAAAATACAATATTTTAAATGCAATGTTAACGCTCTAAGAGTTATGCAAATCGACTTCTTTTAGAGAAAGATTTTCTAGTATACTCTAAATTTTATCTTTTTCAAATGCAAGTGGATTTTCTCACCTAATACACTATACACTAAGAAATAAAGTATTTTCAAAAGTACCGGAATTTAGTAAAATTCACACTGTTTATGGCCCGTTGGGAAAAATAAAATACTAGACAGTTTTTTTCGAAGGTCGTTGGTATTGATAATGATAAAAGAAACATTAAACCTTTTGTGATATGTGCTGAAATTTGGTTAATGGGGTACTTTTAAAAATGATTATTCGGTTAAATTTACTTTTCAATCTTGTTTTTTTTTTAAATTTTACTAAATGTGTGGCAAAGAAAACTAAAATATTTGAGAACCAGAATATCCGTTAAATGGTTCCCAAATTAATGGAAAAATTACCACGAAAATGCCTTAAGTATCGTATATTTCATTTTTATTAAACAGAATTGTGGTTTTTCTTCCTGAAATGTCATTATACAGTACGATAATTTTACAAGACTTATCTTCTCCGCGTGGAACTGACTCTGCTGTGCAGAGAACATCGTAAGTCAATATGCGGCTTTCTATGTGCGTTATGTCAGATAACTAATTTCAAATTTATCGTTCAGTGTTATCCCTAAGGTGAAAAGTAAATTACAATTTTTTTTGTTTTTTAAGAATCACGAGTAAAAGCAAAAGTTTATTTGCAAATATAACGGTATTAGTTTCTCTTTCTCAAAATAAAAATGCTGACATTTGGTATTAGGTACATTGAAAGTACTTCCAAACATGTTTAAAAGGTATGAGTATTCAGATAGTTGCATTACGTAGATATATAATGACTACCGTTGTCACTATAAAACAATACACTTTGCTATTCGCTCCATATAGTAAATAGTAGTTTACTTTTACAGCTTTACGTGCATAGCCTTTTGTGAATTAGATTTTTATTAATGGTGAGTGTGTGATGTTAAGTTAAGAATATAATTAAAAAAACAGGCGTGGAAAAGATCAAATTATTAATGAATAAATAAATACTAAAATTTAGAATATCATTTTAGAGGGATATAAAATATTCAGCTAAACTTACTGGCCCAATATAGTGGTGAAAGTACTAAGCTTAACACCTTCATTAAGAGTTAAAATGCTTTCTTCAGTTGCCTTTTTTAAAGATAAATATCATTAATGATTTAGTTATATTTGTGATAAAATATAAAAAGTAACTTAATTGCTACAACGACATTGTATCCAAATTAAAATGAGAACTTACATCATATTGAAATAAAACTATGAGTTTTTCAACAATAGAATTGTAATCTGAAAACAATAAACTGTATTTTCGAATTGTATTCAGTGTCTAGAGATTTTGGAGTTAAAATATTTATTTCTAATTTTAAAGCAAAATAAGATACANCAGCATAATTTACTTTCTTTTTAATTTAAATTTTGAATTTATTTTTTTTAGAAACTGTAAATATTTTTCACCCGAAACTTCATCAGCTGACATTTAATATTAATTTTTCGAACTATTTAAGAAAATAAAATAAAATTAAAATTAATAAATAAAACTTTATTCTTCGTATTAAAAAAAATAGTGAAGATAGGCATCTGAAACTATAGTGACGTTTGGAAAGAGAGTTTTGCTTGTTTAGGAAATAGTGCATGTGTTAATTATTAGAAAAATATAGCATAATCTTAAAGATTATTTCAGACATACATTGTTAAGTCTATTTTATTCATGACTGTATCTTTAGGTTGAGATTATATTCGTTGGAAATTTGCTTGCTTTTGTTCTTCACAAACCATATCTAATGAACACAAATGAGGTTAGGATAGACAAAAGCAAATAAAAAAAATTGTTAAAAAATTAGTCTGAAATGGTAAGTAAAAATAACATACATTTCTTAACTGATACTGGGTTAAAATTTAAAAAAATGTCTAGAAACCTCTGAAACATATTTTGAATTCTGAGATTTTTAAAACTATTCAAGAATATATGTTGATTATCTTCATTAACTTCATTATTTATAATCACAACCAACGAGCCCTAGTGAGAAATGATAGCCGCAAATACAATCTGAACTTTAAAAAAGTAAAATAATGTATAAAGCTAAGCTAAGAGCATTAGTAAAATTAGTTACAGCCATTTGCTACAAAAAGTACAACTTTTTTAATTATTTGGTACATTTGCTACTGTACCATGAATGTTAAAAGTTATAGCTATGGTCATTTATGCTTTAAATGTTGGTTTTCATATCTATTTTGAGTTGAATATATTGAATTTGTCAATTTGTTTTGGTTTGTAAAGTAAGTCCAAGCAAGAGAAGTAAACACTAAAGAATCAGATCAAATCTAAATTAAAATACAATATTTTAAATGCAATGTTAACGCTCTAAGAGTTATGCAAATCGACTTCTTTTAGAGAAAGATTTTCTAGTATACTCTAAGTTTTATCTTTTTCAAATGCAAGTGAATTTTCTCACCTAATACACTATACACTAAGAAAAAAAGTATTTTCAAAAGTACCGGAATTTAGTAAAATTAACAGTGTTTATGGCTCGTTGGGAAAAATTAAATACTAGACAGTTTTTTTCGAAGGTCGTTGGTATTGATAATGATAAGAAAAAAACATTAAACCCTTTGTAATAAGTGATAAAATTTGGTTAATGAGGTACTTTTAAAATGATTATTCGGTTAAATTTACTTTTCAAATTTGTTTTTTTTTATATATATTTTACTAAATGCGTGGCAAAGAAAAATAAATTTTTTTAAAACCAGAATATCCGTTAAACGGCTCCCAAATTAACGAAAAAATTACCAAGAGAATTCTTTAAGTACCGTATATTTTATTTTTATTTCACGGAATTGTGGTTTTTCTATCTGAAATATTATTATACAGTACGGTAATTTTACAAGACCTATCTTCTCCGTGTAGAACTGACATTGCTGTGCAGAGAACATAGCAAGTCAAAATGCGGCTTTCTATGTGCGTTATGTCAGATAACTAATTTCAAATTTATCGCTCAGTGTTATTCCTAAGGTGAAAAATCTATTATAATTTTGTTTTTGTTTTTTAAGGACCGTGAGTACAAGGAAAAGTTTATTTACAAATATAACGGTATTAGTTTCTCTTTCTCAAATTAAAAATGCCGACATTTGGTATTAGGTAAATTAAAAGTACTTCCAAACATGTTTAAAAGCTATGAATATTCAGAGAGCTGAATTAAGTAGCTATATAATGACTACCGCTGTCACAATAAAACAATACACTTTGCTATTCGCTTCATATAGTAAATAGTAGTTTAGTTTTACAGCTTTACGTGCATAGCTTTTATGAATTTGATTTTTATAAATGGTGGGTGTGTGATGTTAAGTTAAGAATATAATTAAAAAAATAGGCGTGGAAAAGAGCAAATTATTAATGAATGAATAAATACTAAAATTCAGAATATCATTTTATAGGGATATAAAATATTCAACTAAAGTTACTGGCCAAATGAAGTAGTGAAAGTACTAAGTTTAACACATTCATTAAGAGTTAAAATGTTTTCTTCAGTTGAATTTTTTAAAGATAAATATCATTAATGATTTAGTTATATTTGTGGTAAAATATAAAAAAGTAACTTACTTGCTACAACGACATTGTATCCAAATTAAAATTAGAACTTTCATCATATTTTAATAAAATTATGAGTTTTTCAACAATAGAATCGTAATCTGAAAACAATAAACTGTATTTTTGAATTGTATTCAGTGTCTAGAGATTTTAGAGTTGAAATATTTATTACTAGTTTTAAAGCAAAATAAGATACATATTCGAAAGAGTTTTGCTATTCACCATGATAATCGATAAAAAAAAATTTTGTTCTTAGTAACATTTTAGAGAGATATAAAATATTCAACTAAAGTTACTGGCCAAATAAATAGTGAAAGTACTAAGTTACCTTCATTAAGAGTTTAAATGTTTTCTTCAGTTGTATTTTTTAGAGATAAATATCATTAATGATTTAGTTATATTTGTGGTAAAATATAAAAAGTAACTTAATTGCTACAAAGACATTGTATCCAAATTAAAATTAGAACTTACACCATATTGAAATAAAACTATGAGTTTTTCAACAATAGAATCGTAATCTGAAAACAATAAACTGCATTTTCGAATTGTATTCAGTGTCTAGAGAATTTAGAGTTAAAATATTTATTTCTAATTTTAAAGCAAAATAAGATACATATTCGAGAGAGTTTTGCTATTCACCATGAAAATCGATAAAAAAAGTGTTCTGAGTAACTCTCGAAGTGGAATGTCAGCGAAAAGCATCATTAATTTTAGAGAAATTGAAACTCAGATAACAAGGATTTCGCTGAATGATTAATTGAGAAATAATATCTTGCAAAAGATAGTGCTCGAATGCTTCATAACAAGAAGATAAGAATGTAATACGTTCTCAGCTATCTTTAAGACTACCTATCATTCCTTTTTTCATTTGGAGAAATATTACTTGAGTAGAAAGCTTTGTTTCAGAAAATAATTTCAAAAATGATCACTGTCATGACGAGAAATTCATTTTTAATTGTAAGGAAAAGAATCAAGTACTTTAAAATTAATATTTAGGATGAAATGTAAATGACGTTTTATGTAGAATAATAGGAATATAAATAAAGTATTTTTATTTTGTCCACATCTAGTATTAAAATTAAGGGTTCTTTGTTTCTTATTTCATGTAATAAAATTTCTAGGAAATTTCTTGAAGATATATTTCCGTCTCCCAACATTTATAGAGTAAATATTTAAATATTTGTTTAACTCAATTCATTACATCTTGGATTAGCTCCAAATTAGCTTGACATAGGTACTCAGACGTAGGTACGCCAACATGCTCCGAGGAACCGCATTTGGAATGTCTGGACTGATCGGGATGTCTGAACTGTAGAGATGTCTGGAAATGTATTGTAAGTCCATTAGGACCCTTATAAGGGACATGTAAGTCCATAAGAGCCCTAAGTTAAGAGTATACATCTTAGTTCCATATTGAGAATCATTTTAGAACCAATGCTTTAAGATATAGAAACTCATATAGTGATAGTATTGATTTCTACATAGAAATGAATTTTTGTCCAATATTGAAAGCCATTCCAGGACCAACCTTACGTCCAATATTGGCCTTAAATTGTAAGCTTATAAGTGACACACATACAAATTAGTCTTATTGCAATATTCAAGCAATTTAATGATCAATATTACGAAATATAGACACATCAATCTTGGTTGAATGTTGAAAACGATTCCGGGATTATTATGTAGAAATATAAAAGATCCTTACCAGATTGCAATATAAGACTAAGCTAAGGACTTACAAGACTAAGATTTTATGTCTTTTATTATTGGGTCTAGAAATACATATAATATTTAAACAAATTAAATTTCTATATCCTTATAAAATTTGTCAAAGTAAATAAAACTATCTAAAGTATTTTTTGCACTTAAGACATTTATTTTTAAGTCACATTTGTACAATAAAAACTTTCAAAAACATTTATCTTTTAAAAATAAATATCTTTTCTTCTTTCACCTACTAAACTTTTGACTATTCTTCTTTAAATTCCAGTTTATGTAAAGTTGGACAAGAGCAAAAGAAATTTTGGAAGATTATTTATTTTTAGGACATTTGCAAAACGTTTTTACACGTAAGATTAGGTGAATAATTAGATTTTGATTGAAGTTCTGTTCACCTTTAGTCTCAACAAAAATTATTTCTGAGGAAAATATGTTATATTTATATTTTTTGTTTCAAAAGTCAAATATAAACATATTTATCATTTTTTTTAAAAAGAACATTTTACATGAAGTGTTATGAAACCGCAGATTAAGACATTAAAATTTAAATAATCTATCGCTTTTTTAAATATAAGTGCTCTAAAGCATAAATTAAGCACGTTTTATGTGCTCTTCTAAATTCAATGTATATCTCGTATGTTTTCATAAACATTAAGAAATAATCTTTAAGCAAACTTTAAGAAATAAATCTAAAAAGTGCACAGTTGCTGTTTAAACTCAAAAATTTTAAAGTTTAAGTTGGTACTTAAGTTTTTTTAAAGTATTAGTCTTTTACTATTTATTTTGAAATTAGAGAAGAAAATCATTTAAATACAAGTTGTTTTCGATATTACATGGAAAATAGTTAACATAGAACGAGCAAATTTATTAACAATTTGTAAGAAAATGCTTCACTAATCAGGGAGGATAAAACAAAAAATTAGTGTATTTTCATTTCTCCTCCAAAAGTAAGAGGAAACTACTGAACCTTTCCGAAATCATTTTAAGCTTTTAAAACAGTTAAAAATCTCCTGCAAAAAGGTACACATTCGTTCTGGAAATATTCGAAATATACACAACACCCAAACAGCCCGATGGACTTTTAATTTTATAGATAGAGTGATCGAAACTATTAATAAAAATTATTTCGAAAGTTATAAACAATATATTTTTGGTAACTCTCTTAAGCAGAAACACACACATTTGATTACTAAACAAAATCCACAGAATATATAAATAGCACATAAAATATGAACAGTATAACTATAATTAACCAGAATTTTTCAATACAAAACGCTATGATATAAAATAAAATTATTTCTTATATCAAGTTTTTTCTTATATAGTTTACTCTTGCTTAAAACTCTTATCAAAATTTGGACCTTGAAATTTGAATTAAAAAAGCTCCTGGTGGTCCTTTTTATTTACAGAAGATTGAAAGCAATTATTTTCCTCTTTATTCTTTTTATCTGAAAATTAATGCATTTATTTTAGTAAAAAGTTACAATTAAATATAAAAATTTTGATTGGAGTAATCTTAATCAAATTCAGTTATTCAAATTCATTTTGCATCATATGTACATATATTCGTGAGATCGAAATCATGGGTATTTCTTTATCTAAATTGAAATTTATGCCATAGGCTTACATTTCTTTCAGAAATATGTAATTGCACCACAAAAATAAAGAATTACTTTTTTATTAGCATATTATTTATATATTATCTGGGTTTTTTTAATGTTTTGCCTAATCTGATTAATATCTACTTTGATTCTTGGCTTATAATAATTTTAAAGTCAAACATAATGAAAAATAAGGTATATATCAAATATATTCACGATTATGGGTAATATAAACAAAGTATACGGAATTTAAACTATTTATTTGGGTATTTTTCCATTTAGTAATTTTCCATACATGTGGTAGCAGTTTGACGGAAATTCTGGTCTTCAAATTTATAGTTCTTATTGCCACACAGTTAGTGAAAAATACAAAACTGAAAAAAAAAATTTAATCGATTAAATGTTTCTTTACGGTCTCTTAGCTATCATTATAAAATAACCAAATATTTACCACAATTACCAAGTTTTTTCCCATAATACAAAACCATATTTTGTTTAGAATTTTACCAATTTCATTATATTTTATAATAATTATATTTATAATAATTATATTTTTAATCAATTATATTTTATAATAATTACATTTTTAATCAATTATATTTTATAATAATTACATTTCATAATAATTATATTTTATAATAATTATGTTTTATAATAATTTTATTTTATAATAATAATGCTTTATAATAATTATATTTTACAATAATTATATTTTATAATTGATTATATTTTATAATAATTTTCGACGCACTTATATCATGTTATTAAAATTCCTTTTCTTTGTCCTTCTTCAAAGTATTTTACTAAATTGCTACGTATCACCGTAAATGCATTGTCTATCGTTCTTTTCGGTGACTTTACATTATTAAAACTAATCGATTTGAAATTAAACTGACTAAAAAAAAGCACTTTGCGTATTATTATTCAACCCGTGTTTCTCAAGCTTAAACATAATTATAATTGTTCTGGTGAAGTAGAATTTAGTATATAACTTGGATTTAGTTAAATCAATTCCTGTTAATTTACCTGTAGATAGAGAGGTACTTCTTTTACGTCGTGCTAGAGTTGCCCAATGGGCCACTGGCGTCGGCTTGGGATACATTCCTGAGGATGATCCGAAGACATGTCATCGCAACTTTGATCCTCTGCAGAGGGGATGTCTCTCTTGCTTTGGTAACCTGGTGACCTGTGCGCGAAGTTGAGCACTTTTGGTGGAACAGATTAACGAGAACCGATACCGTGCACCCTCTGTCCCTTCCCAGACTGATTAAATTGTTCACCCACCTGCTTACTGGCAGCAGCCAGTGAACTTGACTTCGATGTCACTTTATAGACACATATCGGATTTCACTTTAAATAAACATATTTTCACGGCATAAACTTTATAAAGGAATACTGCAAAAAAATTTTGCAGTTAATAAATTTTTGTAGTTTGGTTTGTAACTACCGTGCAGAAATTGGAATAAAATTGACAAAATGATTGTTTGTAAGAATTAGCACGAATTCATTAAAAATGCGCTTGCTTTTAAACAAAATGTTTTTACAATGATATCACTAAATTGATTAATGCCCATGGAAATCAGTGTAACCAGTAAACAAACAACCAATAAATGAAAAAATAAAAAAATAAAAAAATTGTGAAAGTGATAAAGCAATTAAAAAAGGTGACTGCATACTCTACAAAAATTTTTAGTTTACCTCAGCCCCAAAACTCAATACACCAAAAATTATTTACAGTGAAACACATGTTTTTTTATACGCATCAAAATGCTTATTTGTTGATTCATAACTTATGAGCGCATTCGCGCTAACAGAAAACACGGGAAATTAAAGATAAATCATCGTAAATAACACAGAATATGTGTAGATATGTATGTACAAACCTTACACTAAATATATACGCTCAATACACGTTGCCCCTAACGTTTACCTTAAAATTCCTTTTGTTAACCGGTTTGAGGCAAAAATAAGTTTAAAAATAATTAAAGATAAGTTAATAAAAATAAATAAGTTTTAAAATAATAAGATTAAAAATAAGTTTAATCTTACGTCGTTTTTATGAATTTTTAGTTTTTGGATTTCAATGTTAGACTAGGTCGCCTATCACGGGTTTACGGGTGATACTTAGTGAGAGTCTTTCAATGCATTGCCAGAAATTACTCCAGTGATTCAGCGGAAGAGAGCAAGAAAAATAGAATTCATTTCGAATCATTTTCAAATTCCAACTGAAATATTTTTCACCCAAATGAAAATTTTCTACCGATCATGTTATGAACGAAAGTCTGCATTTTTTTATGACAAAAGAAGTCTGTAAATGTGTTTTTTCTGGTTGCATTCTGCAAAACTCATTGCTGTCAAAGTCTTTCCGTATTATTACAAGAAAGATTTTACAGTGAAAGCTTGAACTTGCATCAGAATTATTTATTTTTAGTTTAGTCCCACTGCAAATTTCTGTGGGTTTCCTTTTCTCTCTGAAAGTTCAGGTAAGTTTAGTTTCGTTACAGGAACTATGTTGTAATTTTCAACACGCTTTATGTAATCTCTGTAGATTCAGATTAAAAATAATCCTAAATAAATTTTTACATAGTCATCTAGCTATTAATTTCTATCTGTAAAATACGGTACAATTTTCGAAAAAAATTACTTATAACAATTTCTAGTGAATCTGATTTAAAAGACCACTAATAGGCAAAAATAATTTATATTTTTTTAATAGAGTTTATTCACAATAGGATATAGAAATTTTTTCAAAAATTCAAACAATAATGCATTATAAAAATATTTTTATTAACATCCTACATCCCAGCTGTAAGGTGTTCTCGGATTTCATCGTAAATGCTAGAGTGTCTTCTCAAAGTTCTTATTGAGTGTCTTATTGTGTTATAAAATTAGTTTTCCTGATTATCTATAAATAACTTCATGAATTTGTTTTCAAAAAATGATTCTTATTTATATTCTTAAGGACTTTAAATCATTATGCAAAGTAGATGAAGATATGGGTAATTATCTTCTTTTTCCAAAGATAATTAAGAAATTTATTCGATGCATTTTTAAATTCATTCGCATCGTTAGAAATTTCAGAATTTAGACAGATATGACAAAACTTTTCTTTTAAGCTAAAACTTTTTTAGAAAAAGAAGATACTTGTTGAAAACAATGTCATTAGAGACAATAATTTTAATGATAACAGTTTCGCTTGTACTTAGGTCAAAATTTTAAAAAATGTAATTTTTTGTTGCTAGTTAAATAAATTCTTCAGGGTGCAAAAAAGGATTAAAAATGCATTCATTTATTTAAAACAGCTTTAATCGTTTTATTTCATAAGTAAAGTTATCGTCTTTATAAGGAAAAAAAAGTCTATTAAGAGGAAATTCTTTTCAACGTATATTAAAATATATTAAAAATGCTTATATAAGTAAGTTTATTAAAACTCCATTATGAAGACTGTAAAAGACTTTGCTAATAGTAATATTTTCGTTTTATCTTATTATTTATGCTAATTTAGCAAACATTACTGATCTTATTTGTTGAATAATTCGTGAAAAAATAATTAAAAGGCAAATAAATTGCAATATCTAAATATTAAAATAAAAAAGAATTTTCTTTGAAAGTTATATTTTGAAAGAAAAGTATTTGAAATGTAAAATTACCATATAAAATTAACATAATTCAAAAAGAGTAATGCAATTTCTAAAATCTAGTTTTAATGATTTATAATATGTTTCCATACGTACCAGTACATTTACTCAAGTTTTTCCTCATCAATAAATTCTTCCATTTATGTAATCCATTTTAAGTTACGACATATTGCTCCTTTAGTTGCATAAGTATTTAACAATATAACGTTCTTTCAGGGAATTTTTTTGGATTAGTTAGAAAATAAAATTGAAAGAATGTATGAATTAATTACTAAGCTACATGTACAGTGGATCAGAAAACGAGAAAAAAAAACACTCTAAAGAACTTTTGATCCCAATGATCGGACTTTCACGTTCTAGGACTCAATCTTATTGGTTTGAGAGTGGGAACTCAAATATGCTAACTAATGAGTGCAGATGATATTACGAACTCAGACATAAAACTTACTTTCTCCAATAAACATATCTTTTTTTTACGGATTCGGATTTCTTCAATCTGGAAAATATGGTCCCAGCAGTTTGGTCAAAAGAATGGTCCTGTTTTTACTGTTTAATGTTAATTTTACTTTGTGCGTCTTTCGCTTTATCTCGAGACTTTTCAAAGTAAATTTGAAAAAAAAAATTTCACGCAATTATAAAATTCGTTTTTCCAAAAATAATCCCATGCAAAACTTTTATTAAATATTTATTTCAGAATGGTAAAGAAAAAATTTCAGCTGTAAATTAGAATTTTGCTCTCAATATATTTGTTTATCTAAACATAATTCCACTCAAAAAAAGTAATTTTTTTGTAANCTTATTGGCCTGAGAGTGTGAACTCAAATATGCTAATTAATAAGTGCAGATGATATTACGAACTCAGGCACAAAACTTACTTTCTCTGAATAAACATATCCTTTTTTTTATGACGGATTCTGATTTCTTCAATCTGGAAAATATGGTCCCAACAGTTTGGTCAGAAGAATGGTCCAAAGTTTCGACTGTTTAATAAAATTGAAAGAATGTATGAGCTAATTACTAAGCTACATGTACAGTGGATCAAAAAACGAAAAAAAAAAACACTCTGAAGAACTTTTGATCCCTTGTGATCGGATCTTCACGTTCTAGGACTTAATCTTATTGGGTTGAGAGTGTGAACTCAAATATGCTAATTAATAAGTGCAAATGATATTACGAACTCAGACATAAAGCTTAATTTCTCTGAATAAACTTATCTTTTTTTTGACTGATTCGGATTTCTTCAATCTGGAAAATATGGTCCCAACAGTTTGGTCAGAAGAATGGTCCAAAGTTTCGACTGTTTAATAAAATTGAAAGAATGTATGAATTAATTACTAAAGTACATGTACAGTGGATCAAAAAGCGAAAAAAAAAACACTCTGAAGAACTTTTGATCCCTAATGATGGGATCTTTACGTTCTAAGATTCAATCTTATTGGCTTGAGAGTGTGAACTCAAATATGCTAATTAATAAGTGCAGATGATATTACAAACTCAGGCACAAAACTTACTTTCTCTGAATAAACATATCCTTTTTTTTATGACGGATTCTGATTTCTTCAATCTGGAAAATATGGTCCCAGCAGTTTGGTCAGAAAAATGGTCTAAAGTTTTGACTGTTTAATGTTAATTTTACTTTGTGCGTCTTTCGATTTATCTCGAGACTTTTAATTTAAAATTTTAAAATTTTAAAAAAATTTTTTAGCGCAATTATAAAATTCGGTTTTCCAAAAATAATCCCATGCAAAACTTTTATTAAATATTTATTTCAGAGTGGTGACAAAAAATAGTAAAAAAAAAAATGTATCAGTTGTAAATTAAAATTTTTCTCTCAATATATTTGTTTATCTAAACATAATTCCACACAAAAAAGTAATTTTTTTGTAACTGTTAGTGTTATGTAATTATTTATTTAAAAATAATCGAAAAAATTGTAATTTGCAAGATGTATAAATTTTTACGTCATTTTAAAGAATGTAATTTTACATGGCAAAATACAAAATTTGAGCGAAATCGGTCAAATAGTTCCTGAGAAATTTAATTTCGAATAAAACAGTTACATAAAATTCCTAACATTACCTACAATACTACATTTACCTAACATTTTCACAAATTTTGATATGATTTGAAAAAAAAATGCAACTGCTTTTGCTTTTCTTTTGGTGGTAGAACTATAAAAGATAATTTTTTATTTAAAAATAGTTGAAAAAATTGTAATTTGCAAGATGTATAAATTTTTGCATCATTTTAAAGAATGTAATTTTACATGGCAAAATACAAAATTCGAGCGAAATCGGCCAAATAGTTCCTGAGAAATTTAATTTAAAAAAAGTCAGTTACATAAAATTCAATTCTACCTAACATTTTCACAAATTTTGATATGATTTGGAGAAAATGGCAACTGCTTGTGCTTTTCCTTCGGTGGTAGAACTATAAAAGATAATTTTTTATTTAAAAATAGTCGAAAAAATTGTGATTTGCAAGATGTATAAATTTTTACAGCATTTTGAAGAATGCAATTTTACATGGCGAAATACAGAATTTGAGCGAAATCGGTCAAATAGTTCCTGAGAAATTTAATTTCATAAAAATCAGTTGCATAAAATTCAATTCTACCTAACATTTTCTCAAATTTTGATATGATTTGAAAAAAAGGCAGCTGCTTGTACTTTTCTTTTGATGGTAGAACTATAAAAGATGGTAAATATGATGATCAAGGATTTTTTTTTTTTTTTTTAACAAATTTCATTTTCAAACACGCACAGTGTCTGACATATGTGAAAACTTCATTTCAATCTAACACTTTCACACATTTTCATATGATTTTAAGAAAACACAACTGCTTGTGTGCTAATTTTTAGGGGGATAAAACTATAAAGGAGGGTTATTATGTAAAGCAAAAGAATTCTTCTTCTTTTTTCTTCCTTTTTTTTTGCAAATTTCTCTTTCAAACAAGCACAGCGTCTGACCCTATGTGGAAGAATTATGTGCGAATAATTTGAAGAAAAGGCAACTGTCGGCGCTTTTCTTCTTTCCTTTCTTTGTAGAACTATGAAAGAGAGTAAACATGATGAGCAAGTATTTTTATTTTTATTTTCACCAATTCCCACCTCTATGCTCTACTGATTCCTTCTCCTGATATCTACTCTCTGTGCAATTCACATTTTCCCCAAAATGTTGGACAATTGTGAACTCTGACTGCGCTCATGTGAATGACAAATATTTCTATCATTAAAGGCACGTTTGTTTCTTAAAACAAATATATTTTCTTTTAATAAATAAATCACATCTTTCTAGGACGTGTCATTTGATATATAAAGCAGGTTTCTTACAAATTTCCTGCTTTTTAGAAATGATTTGTGATATTTTCCTTATTTTTTTCTGTTATTTAACAATATTTAAATTTTCGAAACTAAAAAAAGAAACAAGTCCCACCAATGCTGATTTAAATGATAGAAAGATTAAATATTAAAAACACCTTAACACAGAAAAATTCCTAATATACAAATTATTAAAACAAAAATATTTATTTTAAAATTCGGAATATCCACTTAAGATTTAAAAAGACAAGATATTTTCTGGTAAAAAAGTCGCGTTGCCCCGCCTTTTGCATGTTTTCCAAGACAATGTTTTTTCCCTCTTTTATAAATAGCCAACAATTTTACTAAAAAGACTTCCTCGAAATTTTAAAAAAAAAAGATAAAACAAATTAGATAACACGATTCTTATTATCTATTTTTTATGTTTTTCTCAGAAAACGCTGAATGTGTTATTATTTAAAGCTGTTGAAAATCTTCATGATGAATAATGCTTTTAACAGAAACAATTTTTCAAACTAACCTTTTTTCATAAAAACGATCGAAAACTGCAGTTTGCTATATTGTTATATTTCAAAAACAAATTTTTCAAACATTATACATATTTTCGCAATCATTTATCTGGACGGTCACTAATTAATGTTTTTGTTAGGGCAATATTTTCCCCGGACTTCCGATGTCATGTAATACAAAAGGAGTAAATTTAATTACTTAATTTATACAACTTGCTCCAAAATATATATTGTATGGGATATTATTACATTTTAGAGAATTATATTATTATTTTTAATTGATGATTTATTTTTATAAGCATGAACCCAGTTCTTCATTCTTTTCCTCTTTAATTTCGATTACTATGTCTATTAAATTTATAGAGTCTTATTTTATTAAAAAGTATGTATAAATAAATAAATTCTTAAAATCAGTAACAATATCTTAAATATTTTATTTCTTTATTTTATTTACTTTTTTGAATTTTACTCACTTGAGCAGACGTTTTTCAGAGCATATCTATTTTTCTTCTGAACTTTACATTTTTAAAACTACTTCTTTCTTAACATTCTGTTAACATAAGTACTTCTTTGTAAACATTCTGTTTAAAACTCCTTTATTTTAAAATAGAAGATTTTAAAAGTATTTCCGTAAAATCTAATATTAAAATTATTTTTTTCTCTTTGAGAAGCATAAAATTTTTTATACAAACGCAGAATGTAGTTTCTTTTTCAAATTTACATAATATAAGTTTTTATTGATAGTATAGTTCATCCATGCTTAAAAATGAAACAAGATTTTTTTTTATAATGTCCAGCATTTATTATTATTAGCATAAATATAATTTATTATTTAATTAATTTAAAAAAATTGCAAGTAGTTAATTGATATTAGACTGCATTATTATGATGCATTATATTTAAGAAGTATTTAAGTATAAAGATTATTTTTATGCCTATTTCTATTGAGGACAATGTATCGTTATAAAGGGGAAAAAAATCAAAACAGAAAAAAAATATTTTTTAAAAACATATCAATAATCAATATGAGTTCCATTATTCAGTTCAAATTGTAGAAACATAGAAAATATTACAGAACAATAAAAAAAGAGAAAAAAGAAAAAAAAAATGCTAAAAAAAAAAAGAAATTCAGAAAAAAATAATATTCTTTCCATCAGCTCACACGATTATATCCGCAAAAAGGAGTGCTTTCTAACATTGTATCAATATATTCAAAGCAAAATATATTAATGCAATAGTGTGAGGAGCTAGCTAAAGAATTGTTTTGAAGCAAAATAGAATAGAACACATTAAGTAATAATACCACATAAAAACAGAGAATAAAGTGTAAAGAATAAAACAGAACAAAACATAAAACGAAATCTATAAAACGAGTAGCAAATTCAAATGAACTTACATGACCGAGAAACTTTTCAAAATTGATTTAAAATATTTTCGTAACAAGATTGTCAGATTACAAATTATGAAAAAAGGAGCTTAAATTGAGATAAAAGCGTAAATAGAGGGTTTTTGTTTAATAATGCGATCTTACTGCAGTACTGAAGCGCGTTTTATTTGTTAGTTACCAATCATGGGCCCGAAAATGGATGTGCGCAAGGTAATATTATACTGGATAATTTAAATAAGTTTACAATCAATAAGTTTGGGCCGGGATAGCCTGGTCGGTAGGGCGCTGGGCCCATATCCAAGAGGTCGTGGGTTCGATCCTCACCGGCCGAAGACTCCTCGTGTAGTAAATGGTGACTGATGCACGTTAAATCTGTCGAGTCTCAAAGTCCTCCATGTTCCCACAACAAATCAATACCTCTGGGGGTACTGATCCAGGAGTTTCCTTGTCTTCTGGATTGGTTCAAAATTACAAGGCTACGGAGTTGAACGTAAGTAGTCGTAAACCCATGAAATTGGGTCGGCTGTTCAACGACGGTTATAAAAAATCAATAAGTTTGAGCCGCGATGACTCAGAGGATAGAGCGTTCGCCTTCCAATGAGGTGAACCGGGGTTAGATCCGAGTGATGGCTGGTCGATACGAATTCCGCATCCGGCTTGCACCGACCGCAGTGCTGACGTGAACTATTCTCAGTGGCATACGGATCATGGGTTAGTCTTTCCTTATAATCAACTATTCTTAAAAATTTCTTTGTATAATTATGAACATCATTATGTTATTTTCTTCCTCTGATGTATTTATTATACAACCTAGCATAGTCTCAATGAGATTATTATGTAAGAAATTTTATATCACTATATTTATGCACTGTAACTATTTATATACTGCAAATAATATCTTGTACATATCAAAATTTCCAAATAAATACCGCTGACTGGGCCCGTTCCTTGGCTGGATTAGTGGCAATGTTGTATGGGCTTTATGTTTAAGGGTTTTGTATAACCTTAAACATAAAGCTCAGGGCTTGGAGGAAGGAAAAAGAAAAGTCCCCTTGCCAAATTTCTCTCAATACTTGATCCAGAAATTCCCTCGTCTTCTGGATTGGGTTCAAAATTGCAAGGCTAAGGAAAATATTTGGACTAAAAACTACTTTTTATTATTTTACTGAACACAAAATCACCCTTTTGATATTTTTAATATCAATATTACTTTTATTAAAATAGATGTAATAACTCAAGAATCTAATTTTTCGTTACTTCTGGTTAGCATATTTTTACATTATTATGAAAAAAGTATGCTCTAAGTATGATTTTTTTAGTTTTATTCATGATTAAATTATCTAAAATTTTCGAAAATTCCCCAAGGAATTAATATTGCTTCCCAGTTATGATGGTAATATTAAAATAAATTTATAGGATTTAAGTATTAATGAAGAAAAAAATTTGCATTGATGTATTACGCCATAAAAGGAATAATTTTGAGTTTAATATAAATTAACTAATAAATTGAAATTCTTATGTTTCTAAAACCATTTATTTAAATACAATTTTTAATCAAATAAATGGAATTAAAAGAATTAGTAGAAGTATTTATTTATTCAGAAAACAAATAGATGTATTCTTCCAAAATTTGATTAAGAGCAATGGATATCCAACAAATACAATTGAACTCTATGCAAAAACATTGAGTTAAATGTGTATTAAAATTAATAAATGATTATATTCAAATGATTTTTTTTAATCTGAATTATATTTTTACTATGTGCAAATCCAATTCGGACAAACCCATGGCTAAAAAAAAAGAAAAAATTCATACCACTACCCTTGTCTTACGTCTGTTCGATTTTATAGTTTGTACTATTTTGAAATCTACAAACTTAATTACGAAAATATTTTTAAATCACTCTTGCTATGTATTCGTAAGTACATGATACGAGGGTTGCTATTTATATTTCTGGTCTAATAATGAAAAAACAAATATGTAGGATCGAAATTGGTTTTATTGTTTTTCAAAATATTCTCCATGATGATTTTCAAAGCACCAATTTTCAAAGCACTTTTTCCAGTCCGATTGAGGTAACTCCAAAACATGCGTTTTGAATGCATCAACCGCTTCTTCGGGGGTCGAAAATCGTTGTCCACGTAATTTATTTTTGATGTGTGGGAATAAGAAGAAGTCATTGGGTGCCAAATCAGGGCTGTACGGCGGATGACCCATCAGTTCGATCTTTCGCTCCGTCAGAAATGCCTTTGTTTGAGTCGATGTGTGAGAGCTCGCATTGTCATGATGAAGAATGATTCGCCTGTTCTTCTGCTTTTTTCGAATTTCTCCGATGACTTCTGGCAAACAAATGGTCGTGTACCATTCAGAATTGACCGTCCTGCGTTGCTCTAACGCCACTGTTGCCACATGACCGTTAATGCCGAAGAAACAGGCAATCATTTGTTTCGATGTGCTTCTTCCTCGAACAACTTTTGTTGGTTTTGCCTCGTCTTGGAAGACCCATACAGTTGATTGCTGTTTTGTTTCCGGCTCATATGCATAGATCCATGATTCGTCACCTGTGTAGATGTTATACACAGCCTTTGATGTACCTTGAAAGTATTTTTCCAACATTTCCTTGCACCAATCGACACGAGTCTTTTTGAGCGTTTGTCAGATTATGCGGGATCCAACGTGAACAAATTTGTTTTACTCTCAAATGTTCATGCAATACTTTATTGCTAGTCATACTAATGTCCAAAGACGCCTCTATCTCACGGTATGTCACATGACGATCTTGCTTTATCAGTTCACGCACATCATCGATCTTTTCTGGTACAACAACGGATTTTGGACGACCTGCACGGGCTTCGTCCTGGATCGAACATCGACCACGATTAAATTCGTTATACCAATTTTTTACAGTGCTGTAGGATGGCGCTTTATCGCTGAATAAAGAATTAAGTTCATCGAAGCACTCTTGTCTTGACAATCCACGTCGAAAGTTATGAAAAATAATGGCACGAAAATGTTCACGATTCAATTCCATTTTTTGAAAGAGAAGAACTTTTCAATTTACTGTCAACAACACAAATGAAGCTATAATGGTAAATCGTCTGCTGAATTTATGTTTAAAAATATCAAACTTTCGATTAAAATCGTCTGCGGTCGCCTAGGAATACTTACTGTTGCCAAGGCCAGAAATATAAATAGCAACCGTCGTATGCGTTTTTTCTTCCAGTTTAATACTTACATGGTTAAAAAAGTATATATATTTCTTAAATGGAAGAAATATTTTTAGTATCACGGATCAATAAATTTAATTTTATTTTTTTAGCTGGTAGTTATGGCGCAGTTGCTAAAACTGGTTCTATACTGTTCAAATTAGAGTTGTCGAAAGCTATATTTAAAAATTTAATGCATCAAAAAATATACGAATTTAACAACTAAACTTTTTCAAAATTTAATGTACATTTTATAATTAAACATGATATAATTTAATAATTGATGAGAGAGAACAAGCAAATGTTGTGCATTTTAATTAGTTTCGATAATAACATGTAATTATAACTTCATCAAAATATCCAACTTATGGTACTCAACTGGATTTTTTTTAATCCTTGATAAATAAGTTTCTATTATATTATAGGAACTAAACTAGAAAAAAAAACCTTCTGAAAATCAAATATAGTTTGTATTATAGTTACATAAATTATGTTTGAAATGATAATAATACATAAATAAATATTTGTCAATCCATATTTCGAAAATCGTATTTATTCTGAAAGTTAACTTCGTCTGATTGAAAAAGACATTTTCTCTCATAGTTTCCTCGCAAATATTTTTCAAAAAACCAAGTTTCATGCCTATTTATTCTAGCGAAAAAATATTTTCCTTTTACTTTGAGTTTTAGATCGTGATCTTTCTTTTTCCTAGAGGAATAAGTTTTGATTTGGTAAAGATAAACATATTTTGTTTTCTTTGACTAGTTTATATTCTTTTGAAAGTCACAAGCATGGTTGTTTCAAAAAATGCTTGCAGGCCTGGGTGTTACAAGTCTTTTTTTTTTTTCATTCATCACAAAGTTTGAACATCTCAAATTTTAATCAGGCATTTATTATCAGTCACTTATTATATAAAAATGCTCGACGTACTCTGCACACGTTGCAACGCCTCTAAGCAGAAATGAATTCTGGATCAGTTTCCATTCTCGCTTCTAGTTGTACGGATGATTCAGACGAATAAAATTGAGCAGTGCGTACTCTTTCGGTTTCCATTCTCGTTTCCCATTGCGCATGCATTTCAGACATACGGGGTTGAGAAATGAATACGTGATTGGTAGCTGATCCTCTTACCTGATGCTCCGAAATTTCCACAGAACGGATATGAGCTACGTGTACTTCATCAATTAACCGTCTTTTTCCCCGTTGCACTGATGTTCCCCGTTGCTTGAGGTGTCGATCGACTAATATCCTATAGTTAAGATAGCACAGTTTTGCAAATTATCTTCCTCACAAACAAAATAAAATGTCAATATTGACAATTGCCATAGATTTTCGCAATATATATATATAGTATTACGCCATAAA
>NC_092210.1:86457159-86481203 GCF_043381705.1 Parasteatoda tepidariorum | reverse complement strand
AAGTTTTATTGTATGGAATACTATGTCAATATCGGCTATGATTATGTAGAAGTTTCATTATAATATTGAAATTAAATTAAGCAAAGTTAAAGCTTGATACTCTAATCATTTGGCGGACCCTAACTTACAGAAAGTTTTTTTTCCTACATTTAAAACAAGATAGCATTCCATAATTTATTTTTAATTTAACATTAAGATTGAAGAGAAAAAAAATTTCCTATAGTTTATAAGTACAATTTACAAAAAATATATAATAGATTTCAAAAAATAGAATTTTGATAAATAAAGACAAACATGTAAATTGAAAACATTTATTTAAATACATTTAATACATTTATACTTTTAATAATTTTTTTTTACACATATAATCTACAAAAGTATTTGACATACATAAATGTTGAATTTCAATATACAATATTGATGAACTTCGTTCCCATAAATTCTCGAATTATAACTGCAATATATATATATATATTAAGTCTACTTTTCTAAACAAGCCAGATTTACTATTTTTGCCCTTCTTGCTAAATTAAACATAAATTTAATTATAATTTTCAACGCAAATATTGATACAAAACCATAAATAAATATTTTTCAATATTTATATTGTTAGTGACGAGACATTTGTTGGAATTATTTGATTTTAGATAACATCAGAGATTTTTAAAAGAAAGTTTTTTAGAAAAAAGTTTTTTCCTCGTTAAAGTGTTCATTAAAATTTAACAAAATGAAAGATCTCCGTCTACAAGATTTCAATTAATATTTTGTAATTTTTCCATATTTTATTAGAATATTTTTCATTTCGTAAAATACAAAGTGAAAGTAAAGAAATAATTTATATAATTTTTAATAAGATAATTTTTTAAGTTCGTTAAAGGGGGCACTCACGAATAATGGAAAACGTGGTATAAATTCCCAGTGAAACTCATATTTGATTCAATAGTGGTGCGTAAACTAAAATATTCTTTATTTCAATAAAGTTTACAAAAATCTGTTGAAAACTAACTGTTTCTTGTGGCTTTAACATGAAAACCGGTAGTCCGAAATGTCTTAAAGTATTTACGACAGTTATGCCCCTGTACATAAGAATACCAAATTTGGTACAAATCATTTTAAAATTAAGAACTCGTAAAATAAGCAATCAAAACACATATAATCAGAATTTTTTTTTAAAAAATGAGTAACAAAATTAGCCAGATGTAGAAGATTACATGCAACTATACATTAACATTTGTCACTCGCCTGCAATGTAATCTGACATGTTCAAACAAAACTGACGTCAATATATAAATAAATATTTTCCAGTATTTAATGCTTCACCATAAAGCATGCCCGTATTTATTAAAACGTGTCATTGTTAATTAGAATATCATCGATAAAGTAAATTTTACAATCCTCTTTTCGAAATTTCGCCATAAACACTTTAACATTTTACAACTTAATATCTATCGTATCAGGCAATCTCTATATTGCCGCTAAAAACCAAGAGACGAAGCGAAAGCTATCAAAAACCAGACACATAAATTAATCATTGCAAGTATCGTGGTGTTATCGATTCCATAGAACTCTCGAGATTTGTAAAGATCAAAGGTAATTCACGTTTAGTCATCAGCTGAGGATAGTTTGCAATTTAGAATAGTTAATAAGATTATATATATCCCTTATATCTTAGGAAGTGAGAGGGTATTAGATGAGAAATATTAATTTTGAAGATTTAAAGATTTCTCACAATTTCTAAGTGAGTCAAAGGGGAAAATAGAATAAACCCAAAGAAAAAATCGTCTCTTTTATTGTCACTAAAGTAAGCATGTTTAGTGTTGAATTTGAAAAGTATTATTAAAGTTCAATTGATTATGGGATATAATTAGGATTAAATAAAAGTTGACAAATCAATTGAATTTGTAATTAATAACCCAAACATCAATTAAAAGTCTCATAAAATAGTAGCATTGCTGTAATTTATTTATGTATTACTTTTCTTAAATGACACGTATCTCATTTATAATTATTTATTCGTTTCTGTTATAGTAATTTTAAGTGGGTTATATTTTATTTCAATCTTATTCATTTTATAGTATTTAAAAAATATAAATCGATTTTCATACTTAAATAGAACGATACTTGAAAACTAGGGAAGTGCTCTAAGTGCTAGTTCAGAATTTTGATAAAAGTGGTACCGTTTGAAAGGTCCTCTTTTAGGGAGTAATTATATAAATGGAACTAGCCGTAGGTGGTCAATGAGTTTTGAGATAATCGCAAATAAAGAAAGAAAATCGAGATAATCGTTAAAATAAAAATGTTAAAAAGGATAATCGAGATTAAAAAAATAATCACTATAGATGTAAAAACAATGAAAAGATAAAAATAGAAATTGCTTTCCATAATGTACATCATAATAATGCAATTACAATTAATATAACACGAACCAAAGTAAGATGAAACCATTAACTGTGCTTGTGCATATTCAAATAAAAAGGTTGGAAGCACAAGGATTTCTAACACTAGGCATACACAACGAACGCCATTGTTTGGCATACAGTGCAAACTACATACACCCTTGTGCAAATTAATTGAAACAAACTCAATAAATTCAGAAAACTAAGAGAAAATGCTATTTTATTTAAATTTATACAAACTCAAAAATTTTTAGTGCATAATATGATCTCCACGACACTTTATTAACATTTGGACACGATTCGGCATGGATTCCACTAATTTTTTACAGTCATTTATAATATTTGTGTCCTTGTACCACACATGAATTAACGCCGTGATTAGCTTCTCCATAGTAGTACAGTCCATATTTAATAGGCGATTCTTGCATATGGCCCAGAGATTCTCAATTGGGTTGAAATCCGGAGAGTTCCCTGGCCATTCCAATGTCTCAATTTGATTCTCAGACATGAATTTCTTGACAATTTTGGACGTATGGCAAAGAGCTAAATCCTGTTGAAAAATCCCTGTTCCATCAGGGTATCGTTTCTTCAACTCTGGAACAACTTTTTTACCCAGAATAGTAATGTACTGCTCAGAACGCATCATACCGTCAATGGGCTGCAAAAGTCCAACCCCATTGTAACCGAAACAACCCCAAAGCATCTTCTTTAAAAAACACGAAAAAAAAAGTTTGTTTCAATTAATTTGCACAAGGGTGTAGCTGAAGGTGAAGCCTATATGCTTCATGAACGAGAAATGGGGTCGATATATTTCATATCAGGTACTTCTAAAACGTGTAACGGCGCATTTCGTGAATGGATGGAAAAAATAATTGATTATATACTTGGTACTTGCTATATATTTCAAGTACCACTTTTCTAGTTGTGGCATTTACTTTTACACTCACGCTGCCGTGCGTTGATTTTTCATTATTTCTGTTTTTTATAACATGTTCTCGTATTTTTCTAAGTATTCGTCAATTAATTTAAGGATGGTGATTTTTCTACAATGATATTGCTCAGTCCAAAATTTATATTTAGTAGTTATATCATATGCATTTACTGTCCTTTTCATACTTTTTTTTCATTCTGCTTGTCTATTGAATTGATCTTTAGTTTATTTGTTCTTTTTTTCCCTTTGAGTTCTATATCTTCAAAGTTTAGGTACATCCTCTGCTACGTTATTATCAAATTCGTTGATAGTAATGTGACTCTACATCGATAGAGTCAAATATCTTATTTTCTATCAAGTCTTACAATCTTATGATATCATGAAACAACGACGACGAGTAGTTTCTTCGTGAAATGTTGGATCCCTCAGCTCAGGTTCTTCGAAACGAGCAGCAAAGTCTCTGAAAATTAATTTTAACAATCATGCTTTTTCGATGATCACATTGCGGTCTAAAGATTCATCAACATCCTCAGAACTGGGTCTGTCTTCGCATGTCACAGGAATGCGTACCTCCACCCCTATACCAGTACGCTTAGAACGTGAGCCTTAACTACTGTTAAAATTCATCATGGTTGAGCGCCTAATGAACTTCCTTGCCCATGACCATTTCTTGTCCCTTAAGACATGGTGAAGAGTAATTCCTTGTTACTAAAGGTGTTTATACGCATTGCAAATGCTTCTGTAAAAAATCCATATTCTTCTATAGTTTACTTAAAAATTTACCTTCGTGAATAAAAAGGTAGGAATGCACTCAGATTCTATAATAACTGTTTAATTGCTTTTCATGAATAAAACAACTATCTTGGTATAAATGGGACTTGTAGATAGTACGATCATGTTTATATATAGAACTGCAAGAAAAAGGCCTCTTGCTTATACCTCTTTCATGCTGGCGTTCTTCAATTGACGAAAAAAGCACAATACTTAAAAATCTGCGTAATGTCTCTCCCAGTACTTTCTCCGTAGGGGAGAGCCTAGATGAAGGATAAATCCTATGGGGCAATGGACTCACCATAGCATTTGCCTTTTTTTGCGATTATCTGGAAAAACATGGACAGCAGACGGGTAGTTCCATTGACATTATTGCTCTCCAAGACAGGACATTTTTAATGGTACCACTTTTATAAAAATCCAGAACTGGCACTTGAGTGTGTGTGAAGCATTTACTCTTCTTAGCTTCAATATTTAACAATTTAGGTAGTCTAATTGTTATAAAATAATATTGTTCACAAACAATTTACCTACCTTTAACATACAGGTTGTATTTATTATTTCATTCTTAAAGGATCAAAAGTCAAAATATAAGGCATTTAATATTATTTTTCTCATATTTTATCAACAAAACTTTGCGATAACTGCTTTTCAAATGGCTGATTTAAAACCTAAATGAAGGATTACTGAGCTTTGCTCAAGAAACTATCTATTTTTCTTTTTCAGACATAGTAAATAAATTAAAAAGTTTGTCAAAGATGGCAGCGATGATCAAAAAATAAAAATAAATAAAACAATGTTTTTTTGCTTTACTCTGAAATATTTTCACTGGTGTCTGTTAATTTAGTTCTTATACGGTGTTCTGTTCTTTCGTCAAGAGCTGACCATTTTAAAAATATTGTTTTATGGTAATCTTAACTTAGCAGCTCCATTAGTTGAAGAATTTTGCAAGTAGTTGCGAAATAAAAAAAATTTAAAGTTGGCTCCACTAAATCATTCATTTCTATGTTAATAAATACCTATGCATAATTTTTGTATCTTAAAGTTATTATTATCATTATAATACTGTCATGTTTTTTGATGTCATGTTTTTGCATATATTTCGGATAATTGAAGATATGGTTGATATGTTGATATTATATGTAAGATCATTGTTTGATAAAGCTCAGATATATTTGATAATTATTAAATAATCTGAAAATATTTTTATTTTTGTAAAATAAAGCTGTTTATTAACAATTTTTAAACTATACATTCCTACTCCACCCAAAAATCAAAAAGATCTCAAGAAATTCATTCGATTTATTTCATTATTCAATGATTAAAATAAATAGTAAAGATTATGCTTTCCTTGTTAGGCTTTGTATTAACAGCCAAATATTTGTAATATTTTGCACATTTAAATTCGTTTCGGTAAAAATATAGTTTTTAATGGATTTACATAAAAAAGTATTATATTTAAACAAATTCCTCGAATCAAAAAAAAATTATTTTTAACATAATTTTCAATATGTTATATTGATACTTCTAAATATCTGGTTTAATCTTAAATGAACTATTTTTTTGAATACATAGAAATATTTTCTTTAAATATGTGCTCATGACGTATTGATACATTGATGATTTTGTATGTAATTACAGTTTATGTATGTAATTACAGTTTACGTTACGTAATTACAGTTTTTGTATGTAATTACAGTACGTTTAGAAAACCAGCGTAATTATTAATTTTAATTTAAATGTTTGCATGAACAATGAAAGAAAAAAGTTACCAACAAATCTTTTAAAAATATAATAGTTGATAAATGAGGATTCCGTCATAAGTTCTTCCAAATACCATTATTTTACTATACTCAGAATCGGATTTCAACTTTCAAAAATTTCTTTCAAGATCGTAAATCTTGTCGTTGAATCATGAATAAATATTTCAGTCTTGTATTTTTTTCTCATTGATTTTCAAAATCTTATTATCAAAAATAATATTTTTTTAAATTGACATAATACTCGAATAAAGTAGCTAGTTTGAGTTTCAGATTGCATAATTGATTTTAAAAATTGAATTGCTCGCTGCAAAATANATATTGATACTTCCAAATATCTGGTTTAATCTTAAATGAATTATTTTTAACATAATTTTCAATATGCTATATTGATACTTCTAAATATCTGGTTTAATCTTAAATGAACTATTTTTTTTGAATACATAGAAATATTTTCTTTAAATATGTGCTCATGACGCATTGATACATTGATGATTTTGTATGTAATTACAGTTTAGGTTTAGAAAACCAGCGTAATTATTAAATTTTAATTTAAATGTTTGTATGAACAATGAAAGAAAAAAGTTACCAACAAATCTTTTAAAAATATAATACTTGATAAATGAGAATTCCGTCATAAGTTCTTCCAAATACCATTATTTTACTATACTCAGAATCGGATTTCAACTTTCAAAAATGTCTTTCAAGATCGTAAATCTTGACGTTGAATCATGAATAAATATTTCAGTCTTGTATTTTTTTCTCATTGATTTTCAAAATCTTATTATCAAAAATAATATTTTTTTAAATTGACATAATACTCGAATAAAGTAGCTAGTTTGAGTTTCAGATTGCATAATTGATTTTAAAAATTGAATTGCTCGCTGCAAAATAATTACTTTTCCTCTTTGGTCAGGAATAGGAAAAAAATAGATTAATTTACAATGAAACGAAATATAAAATGCTAATTTAAAAATTGTTTTTTTTAATAAATATTTTGAGAAATTCCGCTTAAAAACGAAACCGATCATGTTCCTTCAGAAAATATCGACGTAGAAAAATGTCTTGCTCTCTGGTTTCGTCATCAAAATATATTTCTTGAAGAAAAAAACTTACTGAATGAATTTTTTCCGATACAAACTAAATAAAACGCAAAAAAATATATTCACTAAAATATATTCACAGTTTCAATTTTTAATGCATAGGATCTATATTTTTTTAGTTGAAAAAGAAGCAAAAAAATAATAAATAAGAGAGAAAAAAAATATCAGATTGAGCTGAGATGAAGAATGACAAGTACAGTTCGCATAAAGATGTAAACACTCTGAATTACTTATGATTTAGAGATTTTATATTCAAATTCTAAGGCTCAATCATAATGGATCGAGAACTTTACCTTAAATATGATAATTAACTAGAGCAGGCGATATTTCAAGTTAAATAAAAGACAAAAACATACTATCTTATTTAAACCATATCTCTTATTTTTCCACAGGTTCATTGTTTATCATCAAAATGTAGGGAGAGGGAACGCAATCAGAATTAGAAAAAATATTGCCCCAATTTTTTAGGCTGCAGAACAGTCGAAAGTTTAAATTTGAATAATTCTGCACACAAAGCTCTTTTATTCAACGATAATTTCAAGTAAAAACATTTTTCAAATAATTATTTTTTTATGACTTTACTTAATAATAATCACAATAATTTGAATAGTAAGATTTCAAATAATATTCACATTATCTTGAAGTGTATAATTTTATGTAACAAAATGCAAAATTTGAGCGAAATAAGTAAAATAGTTCTTAACAAATCAAATTCTATTGTGAGCAGACGATGCGTATAGTTATGAAATCAGACACAGCTGAATAAGCATACCTTTTTTTCTAAAGGAAAAAGAAAGTATGTTTATTCACTAAAAAATGCTCAATTTATAGAAAAATTCGAAAATACATTACAATTGACTTTAAGGGGTTAAAACTTTTGCTGATCTTCTGTTTAAAATATTGTTATCATAGTTCCAAAATTGTGCCAATCTCTCACTAGTTGGAGGATCAAAAATCTAAACCTTTCTGTAAAAAAAAAAAAAAATTCATTCAGATAATGTGCGTTGTGTGAAATATCGTAACTGACAGAATCATCAGCTCATACTAAATAATTAGCACGTTTAACGTTTGGACATAAATTCTTTATCGTGAGCCTGAGTACATGAAAATCATCTCTTTAAATAAAATAAAAAACTCTTCGAAGAGTTCACCTTTTCTATCCACCTGTTACCTTACTGTACTCAGTTGTACTTGCTTGACTTATTTAGTATAACTGGGCACCTAGGACACCCAGCGGTCCCTATCCCCATCATGAAATTTACGTACATTGAGCTACAAACATTTTGAGTTTAGCAACATTATGGTAGCTATACAGATAGGTCGAGCGCTTTGCTTGATAAATTAAAAACTGAAATTATTATAGCAATGAGAATATTTTTAAATTAATTAGTAAATATAACATATGAGTAGTAGATAAAAATAGTGAATAACATCTGAGTATTGAATCAAATAACACACCTTGACGTGTATGTAAACATAATTTGTAGTGCTTATACATGAGTTGACATAATTAGTATATTACAGAAATTGATACATATTAAATTCCTACATTCATCTGGCACATGTTTAATTTTGCTACATATTGAGAGTCTAAAAATTAAAGAGTTTTTTAACTGGAATAAAACAGTCATTGGGATGCGGAGGAAATTCAGAGTTCATGGGTAAAAGTGAAACTCAGTTGTAAGAGAAGAAGAAAAAACATTATTCCTACTGAGAGAGCTTGTCTGCATTTAAGCGCACGTCGAACGGAAGTCAAGCTCCCATCACCGACGAATATCACCATCACCAACTCTTGAAGCGACGTTGAGCAGCCTTCTTTTTGCTTGCTTTCCTAAATCGTGTGAAATTAATAAGAATTATAAGAATTAATAATTTTGATATCTAAAATTCGTAGTAAATATGCGTCTTTACATTCGCATTTAAATAAACTGCTCAAAGAATAATAAATATTGTTACTTGCAGATTATTTCCTANTCTTTCCTAAATCGTGTGAAATTAATAAGAATTATAAGAATTAATAATAATTATATCTAAAATTCGTAGTAAATATGCGTCTTTACATTCGCATTTAAATAAACTGCTGAAAGAATAATAAATATTGTTACTCGCAGATTATTTCCTATTTCTAAAGTGAAACAAAAAAATAAAAATCCCTTATCTCGCTTTTGATTTGTTAAGGGCATGTCGGCATAGGGGATGCCATTTTTAGTGGTAGAAACACTTCGAATGCTCTTGCAGCGACATTTGGTTGTTTCTTTTTCAAGAACGGATGTTCTCCTTATTTATTGAAATATGTCGCCAAGTCTAGGATGCCAGTAAGACAGCAGAACTATAACTTTTATTAAATAATTCTAATACATATACCGCAAAAGATAGATCGACTTAAATTTCTGCTGGCGTGTTTATCTTTTGAAAGCTTTAATATTGTTTAGAAAGCATATTTGTATCATTCGCTAACTTACAAACGCAGAACTACATGCAGTAGTGGATGATTACTTAAATCCTATGTCGCAATGTTCTTTTCTTAACTTGCAACGCAGTAAAAACAAATTAAAACACTTGAAAGAAAACTTAAAAACTTAAAAAACACCCTATTTAATGTAAGACTGGAATTATTTCGTACAACGCAGTAGAATTCCGAATACACATATATAACAAAAAATATAATATTGATTGAAAAAAATATTATTCCAGATAAAGGATGTTTTTAAAATAGTTAAATTTCTGTAAACTGAATAATTTTAATCTGCTAGTATAGCGGTTATTTTTCATACATATACAGTACGTCAAAAATCTCTTGGGTGAAGTAACGATAAAAAAGAATGAAAAAAAATTAGTTTTTTAGGGGATTAACGAGAAATAACGATAAGGATCAAAGTTTTTTTATACATTAACCAGTGAGTCATAGAACGAACAAGTCATGTTCAGCACTCTTACACATATGTATATCATGTTACACATATATGACTCATCCAATCCGAGAATTTCAAACAAAAGCAAATCAATAGATAAACAACATTAAACATTTTGCAAAAGAGCGTTGTATATTTTTTAAATTTCATTTTATAACAGTCAACCCAATTCTGAGTCTACGACTATGAATGTTCAATTCCATAGCCATGTAATTTCGGACACAATCCAGAAAGACAAGGGAATTCCTGAATCAAGCATTGGGGCATACTAGGCTTCATGGCAGACTCTTTGTGGAAACTAACTCACATTTGCGTTACATAGAGAGGAAAACCACGAAAACCTTCCACGATTAGTCCGATAGGAAGGGAACTCTGTCCCATTAACCACCTACTACTGAGGATATCTTGCGTCAAAACTGTGATTAGTGAGAGCCGGGAGCGGACTTTGTATCGATCAACCATCTCTGGAATTCGAATCTGGATCACCTTATTGGGAGGAACGCTTTGTCGACTGAGCCAATGCGTTATGTTATATTTTTAGAAATATTCAAGAATTTTGTCTTTAATGCTTATATACATTATTCAAATTTCTCTTCCCTATATATTCGTCATATACTAAATGCCTATATTCATTTCTTTGGGATGTCGCCCACTTAATGATCGATTGATAAACTTTCCGTGTTTTTCACCATGCATTTTGACCTTCTACACACTCTCTTCAATTTCGAAAATAAAGGAATAAAGTGATGGGGAACAGATTTTATCGACAACATCTCAAGAATAAAAATGACTTAAGAAGGTACCTTTTGTGCGTTCAATGTTATCATTAAAATAATTTTTCATGAATATTTTCTTTATTAGTTTTTTAAACATCTATTTAAGTTCGATGTTAGTTCTATTGTTAGGAAGATAGTTTAGTTATCAATGTGATGTGAGGAATCACATGAATTTATAACCTAACATGATTATGTTAAGAAAAAGAAGTGGAGGAATAAGATATCAAAACTTGAAAATGAAAAATTTACCTTTTACTAATATAATGATTCATAAAAAAATTCTGTTATTTTGAAAGTTAAGAACTTCTTTTTAACTAATCAATTGATTTCATTTCGATGCTAATTCAATTGTTAGGAAGATAGTTTAGTTATCAATGTGATGTGAGGAATCACATGAATTTATAACCTAATCTGACTGTGTTTAGAAAAAGAAGTGGAGGAAAATGATATCAAAACTTGAAAATGAAGAATTTACCTTTTACTAATATAATGATTCATAAAAAAATTCTGTTATTTTGGAAAATAAGAACTTCTTTTTAAGAAATCAATCGATTTAATTTCGATGTTAGTTCAATTGTTGGGAAGATTAGTTTAGTTATCGATGTGATGTGAGGAATCACATGAATTTTTAACCTAACATGAATATGCTTAGAAAAAGATGTGGAGGAATATATCAATATTTAAAAATTAAAAATTTACCTACTTCTAATCTAATGATTCATAAAAACATTATGTTATTTTGGAAGCCAAGAACGTCTATTTAACAAATCAATCCATTTAATTTCGGTGTTAGTTCAATTATTAGAAAGATTAGTTCAGTTAACGATGTGATGTGAGGAATCACATGAATTTATAACCTAACATGAATATGCTTAGAAAGAAAGTGGCAGAATGCGATATCAACTGAACTTCATAATGAGAATTTGACCAACTCCTAGTATAATGATTCATGAACATATTCTGTTATTTTGGAAGTTAAGAACTTCAAATAAGAGAAGTTAAGAACTAGACCAATTTTTACGGAAATTTGTTTTTATGTCTCTCATTTCAAGTATGCAATCAAGTTTTTTCGGGAATAATACTTTGAAAAATCATAAAATATTTTTAAAGGGCTCAGGAATGCTGTCAAATTTAAAATGTGAACTTTTTAATAACTAATCTAATGATCAAATTTTCACGTAATACAATCAATTAAAAGGTCACATAATACAATCAATTAAAAGGTCACATATTACAATCACGTAAAACGTCAATTAAAAGAGGTCAATTAAACGTCAATTAAACAAAACGAGTGAATTATCCTTATCTGCTTATAAAAATTTGCTGTCGTTCTTTAAATTACGAAATCAGAATTTACGTACATCAGTCGTACTTCCACATCAAATTTTTATTTCCTGCTCCTTCTCTGAAAAAATATTAATTTCTTTGGATGAGAAAGGATTATTGACCCATAGATTAAGGAAGTAGAGGTAATTTGGAATATTGCGAAAAAAATTTAGACGGGAAAGTGGTCGAAATCTTCGTGTTAATTTCACTTTCAGCATATATCGCTATTTCTCCGAAATTAATGAAGCGAAGCAGAAACGTTTTGTACACAATCATATTTTTTTGTATTCAAAAGTTATTCATGCAAATATTACATATTTATAATAATTTTTTATTTTTCATTAATTATTTTATTAATGTTCGAAAAATTTTAATTTTGAAGTAAATCTATTTTTGGCGTAATTTACGAAAAAAAAATTAAAATTTAATGGAAATAGTTCCTGATATGTAAAATTGAAAATGCGACTTTTCTTAAACGTCAAAAAAGATATTAACATTTAGGAGACCAAACTTTCAGCCACAACTCCTGCAATAACTACAACGACCATATTTTCTAGTTTGCGGTCAGAACAAAAATCCGTCGGACAAAACATGCATAAATAATGCTAGTGCTTGCTTAGAGAAATTACGTTTTGTGTCTATTTTCGTAACTTTAAACATCAGTTTCCACATGGGAGGATTCAGCCCTCAAATCACTAAGATTGTAAATTCGATTTCTAGATAAAAAAAAGATTCTTATAATATTTGTTTTTAGCACTATACATAGCTAGAAAATATCTATAATATTACAACAGAAACACAATGCTTGTAAATGAATTTTACAACATAGTTTGTATTCTATATGATAGAACAAAAATCCGTCGGACAAAACATGCATGAATAATGTTAGTGCTTGCTTAGAGAAATTACGCTTTGCGTCTATTTTCGTAACTTTAAACATCATCTACACTAAACTGTTACCACATGTGAGGATTCAGCCCTCAAATCACTAAGATTGTAATTCCGATTTCTAGATAAAAAAAGATTTTTAGAATATTTGTTTTTAGCACAGTACATAACTAGAAAATATCTATAATCTTACAACAGAAACACAATGCTTGTAAATGAATTTTACAACATAGTTTGTATTCTATATGATTAAGACAAAACTTCTAAATACAACGAAAGTGTTATGTCTGAATTTCGTTCTGTACAATTCTATTTTGAAAAATCATATAGGATTTTTCTTTGCACTATTTCTTTGTATAACTATAAAAACAAGTCTTTAAAAATATAAATTTACTTAATTAATGATGCTTCGAATTAAAGCTTCCATTTAGTCAACCTAGGAACTTACGAAATATTAGAATGATCATATGATAAAGAAATACCAAGAATACCTCGCTTTCAGTTCTCATAATTAAATTGTTGGAAAAATCAAATCTCATTAATTTAGCCAGGAATGTAAATGTAGAAAGAAATGTATTTAAACAATAAAATTAAGTTAATGAAATAACATATTTCGAAACTTACGATTTTTTTCTTTTCAAAATCTTTTTTTATTTGGCAAAAATATTCTAATGCATATCTTCTTATTGGATGAACTGCAATTTACACTTGTATTTTAAATAATTAAAAAAATACGTAGAACAAAACGAATTATTTAGGTACGCGTTTATGGTAAGGAAAAAAATTGCTTAGGTTTTTAGAAAAGGGAAAAAATAATTGAGCCAAACAAGTTTGCAGAGTTACGTCTGTATTGTTTAAAATATATCGTCGAACTCGAGTTTATTCTATCGAGTTGTTTTTTAAATATACATCTTATTGATCATCCTAACATATTTACTTCAAATTACTCAATGTTTATTCTAAATATCATCATTTTCAAGGACTAGAATACTTTGGATAATAATTAATTTTATTAGTCTCATATAACTGTTCAGTTTTTTTAACGTTAAAAAAACTAATGTTTCAAAATCAAATTATAAATTTTAGTTTTGAATTACGTATCATAATAATTTTTAATTAAGGAGATATTTCTTATTTTTTATGATTTAAAACTATTTAAAAAGTTATCAACGACAAAATCAGACAAATGAATCTTCTAATGTATAAACGTTTAAAATTATATTGTAATTTTTTTCATACTTAATTTTCACACGGCATAAAAATTTTAAATTCTAATAAAATTTTTAAATTCAAAGTGCAGATTATTTTGTAGATTCCATTATAAATATTTATAATTCATGATTATATTATTATTCATGAAATATGAAAATGTATTTTTGCTAGTTCAAAATGTAAGAAATTCATAAATGGAAATATATTTCGAAATTCCCCATGTTTATAATTCGATACGTCTCTGTGCTTTTAATTATATTTTATGTTATTATCTTTAATAATGCAACTAAATTAATAAGTATTATCATAAAAAATTTATGAAGATTAGTGCAATTTTATTTGACAAAATTATCTACTTTTCTTAAAATATAAAATAAACAATTATCTCACAAATATTCAAATTATATTTTAAGACATTAACTCTAATGCTATTCAAAATAATAATTTCCAGTGTACAGTTTTTAAAGATAGTGTTTCACAATGCGCAAAAACTAAGAACACTCTGAATAACTTTTGAGCAAAGGATCTGACTTTCACGTTCTAAGCTTTTAAAAAAGTATACTTTTTCAGATAAAGTAGATATTTGTGTCTGAATTCGTATTTTAAATTATATTTAACACTATTTAATTAAAGGGTAAGCCCTTAAAATATGGCCGTAATTTATTAGATACAAGATATATAGAAATGTTTATTCATATTTTAAATTCTCATATATGCGCTAACATAATTTAAGAAAAAAAAAGGAGTAATGAGAACAAAAGATTAAAAAAAAAATGTTCGGAAATTAAACTAACAAGTGGCTATCTCTCCTTAATTCGAAATGAAATGGCTATCCAATACAGTAAGGGAAAAGTGAAGTTAAAATATGGAAAATGGCATATTTTATTAAAACTATGAAAAATGTACAATTAGTTCTAAGTAATGAATTTTTTCTTAAAAAAAAGTACGAGGAATCTAATAAACAGAATATAATGTACAGATATAATAATCACTTTTGAAAAAAAAAACTTTAGCTTATTTTAAGCGAAAGTATTCAAAGTTAGTACACATTTCATAGAGCCATTACATGCACCTTACGCTTCTCATAAAGTCATCATATTTAGTTATAGTACTGTATTGTTCTGGATAGCTGACAAACTGATATTCCTCAAATTGTGAGGGTCAAGAATCGGATAATATGTACGGTTGTTTCGAGCAGGTCATAATGTTCTAAAGGATAATATGTTAAGTCGGTCGAATCGGAATATAATATGCAGGATTCGCCCATCCTCAAAAATTTAAAAATAGTGTTTCAATATTATAATAAGAAATCTTAGTTTCTTTTTATTAGCTTTCATCTTAAAGTTACTGAACAAAAAAAATCAAACCAAACGGAAACCATTAACGAATCCAAAGATTTCGTAATCAAATTTATTTGTTTAGAGAAAATAATCGCGGTGATGAAGTTATTCTAAAATGCATCTTATTTTCTTACTTTTGCTATATTTTCTTAGAAATTTTTCAAAGACCCTACGACACCTGACATGCTAATACGCATAAGTGAAAATGGCCATCNGAAGATTAGTGCAATTTTATTTGACAAAATTATCTACTTTTCTTAAAATATAAAATAAACAATTATCTCACAAATATTCAAATTATATTTTAAGACATTAACTCTAATGCTATTCAAAATAATAATTTCCAGTGTACAGTTTTTAAAGATAGTGTTTCACAATGCGCAAAAACTAAGAACACTCTGAATAACTTTTGAGCAAAGGATCTGACTTTCACGTTCTAAGCTTTTAAAAAAGTATACTTTTTCAGATAAAGTAGATATTTGTGTCTGAATTCGTATTTTAAATTATATTTAACACTATTTAATTAAAGGGTAAGCCCTTAAAATATGGCCGTAATTTATTAGATACAAGATATATAGAAATGTTTATTCATATTTTAAATTCTCATATATGCGCTAACATAATTTAAGAAGAAAAAAAACAGAGTAATGAGAACAAAATATTAAAAAAAAATGTTCGGAAATTAAACTAACAAATGGCTATCTCTCCTTAATTCGAAATGAAATGGCTATCCAATACAGTAAAGGAAAAGTGAAGTTAAAATATGGAAAATGACATATTTTATTAAAACTATGAAAAATTTACAATTAGTTCTTTTAAGTAATGAATTTTTTCTTAAAAAAAAAGCAATGAATTTTTTCTTAAAGATTTAAGTAATGAATTTTTTCTTGAAAAAAAAGTAAGAAGAATCTAATAAACAAAATATAATGTACAGATATAACAATTAATCACTTTTGAAAAAAAAAACTTTAGTATATTTTAAGCAAAAGTATTCAAAGTTAGTACACATTTCATAGAGCCATTACATGCACCTTACGCTTCTCATAAAGTCATCATATTTGGTTATAGTACTGTATTGCTCTGCATAGCTGACAAACTGATATTCATCAAATTGTGAGGGTCAAGAATCGGATAATATGTAAGGTTGTTTCGAGTAGGTTATAATGTTCTATAGGATAATATGTTAAGTCTGTCGAATCGGAATATAATATGCAGGATTCGTACATCCTCAAAAATTTAAAAATATTGTTTCAATATTGTAATAAGAAATCTTAGTTTTTTTTATTAGCTTTCATCTAAAAGTTTCTGAACAAAAAAAATCAAACCAAACGGAAACCATTAACGAATCCAAATATTTCGTAATCAGCTGTATTTGTTTGGAGAAAATAATCGCGGTGATGAAGTTATTCTAAAATGCATCTTATTTTCTTTCTTTTGCTATATTTTCTTAGAAATTTTTTAAGGACCCTACGACACCTGACATGCTAATACGCATAAGTGAAAATGGCCATCACCCCACTATTTCATGTGGCCATCTCCCCTCGTTTTTGTGCATCCAACTCTCCTGAAGTCGGTCATGAGATGGCCACACACTTTCTAGGGCCACTCCACTTTAATATTCCTCTACATTTTTCTCATGAACAAGGATTGAACTTAAAATTGAGCCGTAAAGGCCTAAGAAATTGAAAAAATATTGCTCACGCATTGATAAAAAAAATCTTATACTTAATTCATGGAAAATATTTGATCCTAAATAAAATAAACATTAAAATTTTACACACTTTTCTGCAGTCATGAAAGGCAATACTTTGTCCAATTTGATAAACAAGTGAAACTGGTCCCTGCGAAACTACATCTTCTGCAATATATTAAAAAAAATATTGAAAATATTTAAACTGGCCATCTCTCTTCAATGGTCATCTAAGCCAAATATTTCGGATTAGGTTCTCAAACCATTACGTTTGAGTCTTAATGCATGAAAAGCCGATTATTAGACCAAAAGATATTCAGGATGTTCCATATTTGCTTCTAATTTTTTCCGTACTGCACACCTCACGAAAATAGATTGTTACTTTTACATAATATAATATCTTCATTGCAACGCTAAAAGTTAAAAGCTAAATAATTTCTAATAGTGCTTTTCTCGTCATACTAACATAATAATGAAGTATAATTAAAATTAATATCACTGCTGTTGTACCGTAAAAATGTCATGTGCAATGTAAGTAAATGGAATAAGAACCATCATTTATGCCAATTTACACTTTCATCGATAAATATAGTCAATTTCCTCCTCGTAAACCAATTCCTTACACCTATTATCCCTGCGGTATCATGAGATCAAATGGCTATCGATAGTTTTCTTGGTCTCCGGTGTGTGCGATTACGATTCTGGCTTCACTATTAATCAGAAAGTGTAAGTACTTCAATATATTATAACCTTCCTGATTACTAGTGAAGAAAGGTAGAAATCAGTGTTAAGCATCGGTTTGGGATTTAGGAGGAAGAGAATGGGATGTTGCTGATGTTTGAATGGTTCGTTAATCCGAGGTGGGAGAAATGGACGAATGAAATGTTCCGAAGATTGATTTACTGAAGACATTTGTAAATGATAGCACTAAAATATAGCAAATAAATTTAGATTGCGGTTCAGTTTAAATATGAAATCTCGGTATTACATGCATTAGTTGTTACAGTTTCATAGCTATCATTCACTTAAAACTGTATTTTATTTCATAATTTAGAAAGGAAATAAGCGATTTAGTATCCTTAAACACGCTAAAAAGGATAAAATTTTGTATAGTTAATAGAAAGATAGACACCCTGGTTTTTTATTAAAATGCATGATAAATGCAAGATTCTGAAGTTTCTAGTATTTGTGGAATTATCAGTTGTCTAACATTGCTCGCAACACAATGTGCAAATAAAAGGAAAACCCAGAATAGTTTTTGACTTATTGGTAGGACTTTTACGCTCTAGAACTCTATCCTAATGGCGCGAGTGCCTAATTAATTAAGTGCACTAATTAATTACTCGAAATTTATATTATTATGCTACATGTTACGAATTCAGGTACAAAAACTTACTTTCACTAAATAGACGCACCTTTCACAAACAGATTCGAATTCTTGATTCTTAAAATATGGTGGTTTGCCTCAATCTGGTTTCAAAAATTTAAGCAAAATTCCAATCAAAATTTTGTGCCCCTCAGTGTTTATTTATAATTAATATAATTCTATCGCTAATCTAGTCATTATAAGTGTAAAAACCAATAACTGCAAAGTGCCCCTTTTTTTAGAAATATCCAACTGCTTCAGGCAATGAATTTATTTGACGCGTAATTACATTTCTCTAATTATCATGATTCCAAAGGCTCATTATATTTCTCTGAAATAGAGCTTTTTTTCTACACTCTAAGAACAAAACAATACCATTTACATACCGTTTATTTCCTTCATACAAGAACTACATGTAGCTTGTGTAGCTCATAAATATAGACCTTAGGGAAGTTAAAAGAGAAAAAAAAATTCCATTGAACTGTACAAAAACAATTTGTCGTGCTTTTATACTTTTAAAACAGCAAGACTCCTTTTCAACGTTTGTAGAGTACGCGTGAGCTGACAGTTTTTGGTATAGGCGCATTGTTTTTCGCGCATTCCTTTTTCGACATCCATCCGACAACTGCTCTTGTCAATCCAGTACTCTTGTCGAAAGAAGGATCTACAATTCGGAAAAAAAATACTGTAGATATCTCTCGACTGCTTGCAGTTAATATGAAATATAATACGAAAAATATTAAAAAAGTAGTTGGAGATGTGGTTTTTGTTATTAATGCACATTACGGCTAAAGTTAAGGTTACGTTACTTGTATATCGTCATTATTATATATGAGATATTTTACTTATAAACAACTTTTTTTAAAAAAAATACTATGTTGTCTTAGAACTGCTGTAGTATAACAGTTGGGTAAAATTATATCTCCAGCAAGTGTATGGTAATTATTTTGAAAAAGTGCGTAATTTTTCCATATGTAAATTTCTCAAAACGATGAAAACGCAGCTTCATTATAATGCAAGCGTCATTAAGAGGTACGCAGATGAAAAATAAGAGGGTACATGTTATATACACATTGTACCTCTAAAGTGTATCTCAATAAGTGGTACAAACATATAGATTGAGAGTCATGCTGTGCCTTTAAATTTTTGAAGCACGGCTTACCTTTTAAACTCAAAAGGTACGGCGAAACTGTGGTATTGGCAAAATTGTTTCATCTTTACTTCTTAACTCGGAAATATTGTTTTTAGTGTGTAGACCAGGACATCTGGCAAGTTTTGATGCTCAGAAGTTGAAGTCACAAATTTTTTATCATCTCACATCAGTGTATTATTACCGTTTTACATTTTTAATTAAAAAATTGATTGCTCTACAAAATCTCTCTTCGTCAAAAAATATTTGAGTTCAAGCTAGTGTCAAACCTGATAACTAAACTCAAATTCTTTTAGTAGTTTAACTGTTTTTTTACAAACAATGATTAAAGCATTGGTATTAATTATTCGCTATATTATCAAATCCTCGCCCAGACAGAACCCAATCTGGAGCCGCATCGAGGATTTCAAAACCTCTGCCTTAGTGCAACACTGCTATCAGTCCACATAATGACGCATTAGAATGGATTTTTTTTTCAGCATTAGAAGAATCAATATCTATACAGATTCCAACAAAAATGCAAGATTATGAAACTTTAGATTTTAAGTAAGATCCAGAAATAGAATACCAGAGTGGGATTGAAAACTTAGACATCCTTAAATCCAAAGAAGAGTTCGGAATTTGAAATAAAAAATAATGCCTAATAATCACTTTTAACTCCAAAATTGTGTTTTACAGAGTTTTTATTTCAAGGGCAGATCGTCAACTCTGTTAAACTAACTGGATGCTCAGAAAAAATTAAGAAAAATTGTCACATGCGACCTAAAATAAATCGCTGGTGGCTGATTCCAGACATCATTTAATTTTATAACAGTCGTTGAACAGCAGACCCGATTTTGGGTTTACTCCTACTAATGTTCAACTCCGTAGCCTTGTAATTTTGAGCCCAAACTATAAGGCAGGGATCCTGGATCAAGTATTGGGAGAAATGTTCCTTCGTGGCGGACTTTTTTGATGGAACTAGCCCAAATTTGCGTTACATGTAGAGGAACTGCGGAAACCTCCCACGGTTAGCCTGACGGCGAAGGGATTCTAACCCATGATCTATTTACCACTGAAGATTTTTTACATCAGCAATGTGGTCGGTACGAGCCGTTTGCGGAATTCATATCAACCAGCTATCGCTGTGATTCGAACACAGTTCACCTCATTGGAAGTTGCACAAACTATCCATTGAACCACCGTTATCTAATTTAATGAGTTTTTGATTTCTTAAGATAAATTTTGGAAATGGAATACTTCGATGGTTTTCCATAACATTGAAAAATACTGCTAACAATTCGTTAAAACAATATTTTACCTGGACACAATCTTCTTCATGATAAATAACGGTTAACGTTTGAACGATTTTCTATATTTTCAGCAATACTAATCATTGACATGCAAAAAATATTACAAAAATATGTGGTAATTTCCGTAAATGAGATAATTTTTTATTGATAAGATTTGAAGAAAAAGAAAAAAAAAGGTTTTTATTGTTTTACTTCTTTCAGAAATATTTTAAGGCGTTTGGTTGTTTTCATTCAAAGCAGTAATATCTTCACATTGTAAAAATAAAACTAATATTTATATATTATTTAAAATACTACATAAAACATATTCCAAATTTACTACCTTGTTTTAAAATGGTTTTATATTTTTCAATTCTTACTTTATACTTTTTAAATAATTTTTACATTGTCACTTTCCACGTCTGAAGCCTTAACCTATTGAATATAATAACATGAATAAACATGTAATTAACATTCTAATTGTCGAGTGTTTGCGGCTAGATTAAATTTTTTTAAAGAATTATATTCGCTTTTATGAAATAATTGTTTTTATTTTTTGTCTTATTTCTTCATTTTAATTTTCGGGATTTTAGCCACCAAGGATTTAATGAAGATCTTTTATTTTTGTCTATATGTAATAGTGGTCACCTATCCACCTGATTATTAAAACCAGTCAGCTGAAGTTGTATACTTTATGTACTTAAAAAGAAATATTTTTTGTGTCGTTTAAATAATTTCAAATGTATAAAATTGAAAAAACATCTTTGAAATTAGACAATGTTTTGGATTTAATAATTCCTATTTTGTTTTTCTAACAACAGTAACTTCTAGAGATTATCTCCTCTAATCACCGTTTTTCTAAGGAAATATAATTCCTTGAATAGCTTCTAGTTTTCAAAACTTTTTATTCATGTGATATATTCTTTTACTCATGAATAAAAATAATATAAAAAAATAGTAAAAGCGCCTAGTTGAATAAAAATTGGAGAATATTTTTCTTGTTGTTATACTTAAAACAAGAAACGGCAGGGCGCCAATTCCTTCGGAATTTTTGGTATTGGAATCGAAATGCATTATTAAAGCAATGCAACATGTATTTTGATTATTTTGGCCTCGTTAAGCCTAAAACTTAAACTCAGGAAATATCACCTAATTAATTTATAACCAGGCCATTTATTCTCTAAAAATGATGTCATTACATTTTTAATTTAAAGTTTGACAGAAATAATATTCTTTCCTTTTTTTTATATGTTTAAAAAAATTAAATTTTTTATTTTATTATTTTTTTATATTCTGTTTTATGGTTTTTGGTTCCTATGAATTGTAAATATTTGATTCAGTGATTTGTATTAAACTTAAATGTGATGTAATATAAATTCTGCAAATTCTAATGTAAAATAAATTCTGATCTCGGCAATCAGAAATTGATTTTAACTTTAACTGTAACTTACCCTTAATTTAGTTAAAATTTGTTTTCCGACAAGTAAAATGGTCAAACTTCAATTGATAATAATAGAGCAATAGGTTCTACGCATAGCGGTCAAGAAACAATTAAAACTTGTTTTGTCATCAGAGAGGGATTCTAATAACGTGTACTCTAGCCTGTCGAAAAGCGATCGAAATTTTTTTTGTAAAAAACCACTCTCAGAGAAATAAAAGTGAATTAATAAGAAGCGTAGTGAAATAAACTAAATGGATCTCAAATATGAATATGAGAAAAAATTTACATTACTGCTAATTTTATTCAACAATTTAAAAACGTTATTAAAATTGAAGGAAAGCAAAAGAATATAAATTTTACATACACGGAATAAATTTTAAGTATTTGGTGGAAAATATGCATTTATGTTATATGATTTATAAAAAAAATTCGTATTGACTATTAAAATAATTTATACACTAAATTAATAAAATTTCATTGGTAGAAAAAGCATAGTACATTATTATTTTTTTACTTATTTATTTGAAATCATATGAGAAATGGAGAATAGTCGCATTTTAATTTTGTTGATCACATGTTTTTGTTCAGAATAAAATTATTTTATTTGTCATGATATTTAATCTACGCTTAGTTACTGACAATATATATCAATTGCAAAAATATATATTTAAAAAAAAAAGCAAATTCCATATTAGAGATGAATAAAAGAGATATTTCATGATCTTGATTTCAATTTGCCTTTTTTGTTTATTATGAATGAAGTACAGTTCGCAAAAAAAAGAAAAGATATCACCCTAAATAACTTTCGTTCTAATAATCGGATTTTCACGAACTAAGTGTCAATCTTAATGGTTCCGGGGGGTGACCTCAAATATGCTAATTAATTAGTGCTAATTATTAATTAAGTTACGAAATCAGACACAAAAACGTACTTTCTCTGAATAAACATGTATTTTTTTTACAAATTTGGAATCCAAACACTTGAATTAGGGGGGGTAGACAAAATTTTGAAAAAATTGGGTCTTAAATTGGGTAACAATAAAGGTTTATATATTTATCGATAGTTCAGAAAACCGCCAGAAGAAGTCGCCAGCGTAAATTAATATTTTAAGGTAACCCATTGACTAATTCAAAAGAAGAAGACTTAATTTCACTAGGTTGCTAAGCAACTAATTTCTGACTGTAAAAAAAAAAATTTAAATAATGCTCTGTGATTGCTCGGAGAGGTTTAATAGAAATATCTCAAAGTTAATAGAAAATATCTCAAAGTTTCTAGGATATAGACAATTTTTAAGCTAATTTTTGTCCAAAAAGTAAAATATTTTTTATTTTAATCTCCATTGAATAGAAAATTTGAATCGATTTATAAATTATTTATGATTTTCTAAGTTTTTAGAATTTAAATACATGAACTTTTTATCTGATATTATTTAGATTATGTTGTTTTTGTTATAAAAATTCGAGGATTTCGTACTGAAATCAAATTAACATAACTTATTATGGCTATATACAAAATTTTAGGGATAATCATTTTTACAGCTTTAATCGAGTGTTCTAGGCAAGAAAGTTTGAAGAAAAAAAAGTGCTTGAAAAATAAAATGTATATTGTATAGTAATTCTAATGCGCATTCACAAGGTTTTCTATAATTTACGATATTTCTTTTTTCTATAACTCAAGGAATTGCTGAATGTTTAATTCGTTGCCTCATCT
>NC_092210.1:86420208-86456212 GCF_043381705.1 Parasteatoda tepidariorum | reverse complement strand
TATATGTTTATTCAGAGAAAGTACGTTTTTGTGTCTGATTTCGTAACTTAATTAATAGTTAGCACTAATTAATTAGCATATTTGAGGTCACCCCCAGGAACCATTAAGATTGACACTTAGTTCGTGAAAATCGGATCATTAGAACGAAAGTTATTCAGGGTGATATCTTTTTTTTTTGCGGACTGTATTTGGTGTATTTGGTGGAAAGTATTTGGTGGAAAATATGCATTTATGTTATATAATTTATAAAAAAAAATATTATTGACTATTAAAAAAATTTAAGTTCTCCATTAACAAAATTTTACTGGTAGAAAAAGCACAGTACATTATTATTTATTTATTTATTTTTTTGAAATTATATGAGAAATGGAGAATAGTCGGATTTCAAATTTGTTGATCACATGTTTTTGTTTAGTATAAAATTGTTTTATTTGTCTTGATCTACGTTTAGTTACTAACAATTTATATCAATTGCAAAAATATATATTTAAAAAAAGGAAACAAATTCCTTATTGGAGATGAATAAAAGAAGTATTCCATGTTCGTTGATTTCAATTTGCCTTTTTTGTTTATTATAAATAAACTACACTATTAATTTTTTGTTTTATGAAAGTGAGAAAGTTTGTTGCATATTGCTAGAAAAGAGAGTATGTTTTTTATACTGTTGTGTATTTTGTGTCCAATTTATTTAATATTAATAAGAATTTGAGTTGAAAAAATAACAGTTTGAATCATGACAGCATTCTGTTAACACCCGTATTATCCCTGGTAGCATTATTAAAAGCTTCTTACAGTGTGTGAGATACTTTGTTTTAATTTCATGATATAATACATTATTATTAACAAATATTCTATCTAACTACATAAACTATAACCGAAAATTATTTAAAACATTGCGAAATAAGTTTCAAGTTAATAAAATAAACGTATTTTAAATTGAAGAATATTGAAATAAAGAAAATGGTCAGGTAATTTGAAATTATTTGCATTTTATGAAATTAAAACCTGTCCTTGCTATTTTTAATCTATTGGTGCTTTCTATAATGGCCGTCAGCCATATGAAATTACATATTTTTTTTAAAATTCCATTTAATATAATGCAATTTTTCAGTAATTAAGCGAAGAAAACCACTTATTTTTTGCTATCTTATGCAATTTGCTTTTAAAAGAATAAGCTTTAATGTTTTTTTTTAAACTTAAAAACTATGTGGTTAGAAATACGACATAAGAAATTTGAGGTACTATTCATTATCTATTATCATTAGAGTCGTTTATCAAAATAATGCTTAAAGCTAAAAAGTTAATACAAATTAATCGCTAATTGGCGAGATAAATCGTCCTTATTTATCAACATCATAAGATATCTAGGAATGTCTAAAAGAACTTTTTCAGATTCGCGAGACGTAAATTCATACATTTTTACGCTTCATAACACGGAGTTCAATGAGGTGAAAAAATGAAATTTCCCAGCTGGCTGAACTCTGAAGAAGACGCAGAGAGTTTTTTAGATTAATCTAATTGTTTCTTAATAAAATTTGAAATGTTTCCGTGCTTCATTTTAATAAAGTGATATGATATTTATTTTCTGAGTAACGTTAAGAGATTTAATTTATTTGGATTGTATTTTTTAGTTGATTGATATATAAAAGAGGCAATGATACCGAAACTAAATATTTTAATTAATATTTTATACCTTGAGTATCAATCTAATATCTGTCTCAGCTTATTTTTACATTTTAAATGTTACGTGTTGAATAAATAATGTTTAAAAATATCCAGAATTGATTTGGATTGTATATAATTTTTTTAAAGTAGTTGATATAAAATTAAGTTTAAATTTCAGCTGTTTCTGCTCTGCCTTGTTAGAAGTCTGATCCAATATCCTGAGTGACTTTAAATGAAATGTCCGTAATAATATGCTTATAAGGTTTTTGTCTTAAATAAAGTAAAAAAGCATACAAATTAATACATTTAATGACTATATTTCTTAAAATTTATAAATTGCTGGACACTATTACACATTTAATATATTTAATAGTGTTATAAAGTATTGTTGATGAGAAGGAAAAAAAGGTAGTAAAGAAAATAAAATTGGTCGCTGTTTCTCGACTTTAGTTCATTTTTTTGTTTATATAAAGATGCAATTTCGTAATTGCTAATATTAAAATTATTTTATAGATTCTCGGTGCTACTCATTTTGAGATTGCATGAATTCATTATTATTTCAAACGTATGTTTTTGATATTTATATGTCATGTTATTCTTTCGAAGGCAACAGAAATGTGTTTTCTATTTTAACGCATATCTGAACAAATTTGAGAACTTGTCAGAAAAAATACAAGCTCATATCTTTACAGCGCACAATAATAGTGTGCTGGATTTTTTTTTTTTTGTTAGCTATCTGCAGTCATCAGTCTCGAATTTTCTTTTTTAACAATGCAGTATGTAAAAGCTAGCGTCATCTTGGTAAAGTTGACAATATTATATATATATATAGAGAGAGAGAGAGTGAGAGAGAGAGAGGGGAGGGGAGAGAGAAAACATGGAAAATAATAACGATTAATGAAAAGAGAAGAAGAAAAATTATTAAAATAAGCAATTCTTAAAAAATACTTGAAACAATTGAAAAATTTATATTAAAAATAAGGAAACAAAAAAAAATTAAAACATATAACCTCTTCATCAGCTCACACGATTATGTCTGTAAAAAAGTGGTGCTTTCTAATATTGTATCGATATATCCAAAGAAAAATATATCAAAACAATAGTGTGGGGAGCACTCCAAAAACTGAAACAAAATAGAACACATTAAGAAAAAAATATATCACGCAAAAAACAGAAAATAAAATGTTTAAAAACAAGAACAATACACAAAACGTAATCTATAGATTGAGTAGTGAACTTAAATGAACTTACATGTAAAATATTTTCGTACTAAGAATGCCAGATTACCAAATAGGAAAAAAGAAACGCAAAAGCGTAAATAAATGGTTTTATTTTAAGGCGCTCTTTCACTCCAGTTCTGAGGCGTTTTATTTGTTGGTTAAATTTATGGTTAGATTTATGGTTAGTTAGGTTATGATTATATTAAGATTTTAGTATGATTTTTGAAAATTAAAAATTTTTTTTATTAGATTAGATATGATTTTAGAAAATTGACACTTATTTAAAAAAAAAGAGAGGGAGAGAAACATAATTTACGCGTTTTACACTGATTTTTAGCCACGGATTTGCCCGAATTGGATTTGCACATGTTGCTAATATAAATCAACAAAGACGTTTTTAGTGAATTTATTATTAACGTTGGATACAATTAACTCAGTGATTTTATATGAAATTTAAATACTATAGTTTTTTATCCATTGTTTGTTATCCATTGTTTTTTTTATCAAATTTTGAAAGCGTTTGTCAATTGGTTTTCTGTATAAATAAACGTTGCTACATATTCTTTTAATTCTATTCATTTGATTAAAAATAGTATTTAAATAGACGTTTTAAGAAACATTTGAATTGGAAGTAATTAGTTTATTTAAATTAGAATTATAATCATTGCCTTTATCGTATAAACCAACAAAGCAGTTTTTTTTCTTCTTTTTTAATACCTAAGTCAGAAAAATTAAAATTAATATTTTCATCACTATTACGAAGCAAGATTAATTCCACGAGGTAAATATTATTTTATAAAATTGTATAATTTCGAAAATTAACAAAATTAAAAACAAATTTAATATTAAGAGTATAATTTTTTTTGTAATAGTGTAAAATTAAGTTAGCTAAGAGAAACCAAAATTTAGATCCTAATAATATTTCATCTATTTGAATAAAATTATCTTTTCCATTGTAAAGATAATTATTAAAACTACAAAAATTAATTTGAATTTCTCAATAATCAAAATAGTAATGAAGGATATTTTTAAAAATCTTCGTAAAACTCGAAAGAACATCTTAGAGTTCAGGGAGAGGAATGCTATTGAAAAGATGTTGGAAATCAAAAGTCACAATCTGATTAATTTTATTTTGTTTAATAAACTCTAAAATCAGTTGATTATTAGTGATAATCCAAAAGAAAAACTTCTTTGATAGTATTTTTAATAATTTTACTTCAGTTGTTAGAGAAAATGGTGTCCGGTTTAGTTAGGTAAGTATCAGACCCGCTTGTGATTGTTCTGAATTTTATAGGAATTTTATGAAATTTTGGTCTAATAACTAAGTATGGTAAATGTATATTCCTAATTTTTATTTTTAACCTCTCATATGAAGGCAGTTTAACTTACATTAAATTACCAGGAATAATATGCTTATGATGTTTATCAACAAAATCAAGATATTTCTCTTCCTCACAGTGACATTCATAATCGGATACATTAATTTTCCTTACAATTTCTATAATCATAAATAAATAGAGTTCTACCAAGAGATTTATTGATTTATACTTTTAATACCTTTAATGGAAATGATTTTTTTTTTAAATTTTCAGAAATATTATGAAATTTAATGTTATTGAAAATAGGGTTTTAAGAGTAAATAACGCGATATAAATGATCTAAATTTTTCTTTTTATTTACGGACATTTTACTCATTATAGTATTTACAAGATCGAAACAAAGAGTTTTGAAGCGTGATTTAGTAAAAGAAAAGTTAAAAATAAAATCTTAAAGCTTACATGCATCGTTATTCTTTAGGGAGGAAACAGTATTTTATTGGTTTAATATTATAATATTTATTAAAATCTTTTTCCACTTTAAAAATGAAAATTTACACTTAATTTTACATTATATTAAGAGAGAAAACTTTTAAATTACCTGATTAGATAACCTGATTTATTGACTAATTAGATTAATTTAGATAAGTATTTGTTGAGAAACATCATTAAAATATTATTACTGTTACTTTAAATATTATAGAAATTAAATCAAGAAATTTAATGTTAAAAGGCACGCAATTTAGACTTGTTTACCACATACCAATAATTTTTTTCTCAATGATCTCAAGAATTTTTGTTTAACGATATTAAATGGATTCTCTTTACTTTTAGGTATGTTAAACAGAAAGGGCTGTTTATTATTACTTTAAAAACTTTATTTTTAATTACAAGGAAAATTTAAAAAACAGTAACAATTCAACAAATTTTTCCAAAAGTGATCAATCAATTAATCAACTACATAAATATTTTGCAATTATCTTCCTCGACAAAGCTAACAATAACCCAATGCACTCTTCTGTATAAAAAACAATGTTTAATTTTGAAATAAGAAGTGATAAATAGTAAAAACTTTAAGCTTTGTAGTTTAAATAATAATACTATGATTAAAAGTTTTAGATTTAAATAAGAGGTTTCAAAATTAAAAATAGCGATATACATTTTCCATGCATAATTATCTTCCCGAAATTTCCTGAAATTCCTACAAAATGTAAAACAATTACTTGTGGATCGAATACTTACATAACAAAACTTGGAACCGTTTTCTCGAACTATTTAAATAAAATTATTAACAATAATATTAAAGAAGATTTTCTTGGTTTATCACTAATAATAAAACTATTTTAGACTTTATTAAACAAAACAAAATTAATTCTATTGCATGTTTCGATTTCAAGGATCTATTCAATAGTATTCCCCTTCTTAAATTAAACGATGTTCGTTTGAGTTATTACTATAACTATAAAAATATCTTTAATTGCGATTTTGATTATTGGGGAATTCTAATTAATATTTGTCTTTTTAATAATTATCTTTATAATGGGAAACTTTCTTTTTCTTCAAATTGATGAAATATTACAAGGATGTATATTTTAATCACTCTTAGCTAACTTATATTTAAACTATTATAAAAAAATACTCTTAATATTAAATTTATCTTTAGATTTCTTGATGATTTAATAAATTTTTATTTCTATGGTTACACAATTTTGTTAAAGAATTTTTAACTCGAGGAATTAATCTCGCTTCGTTGAAAGTTTAAAATATATGCATTGTTGATTTATACGATTAAAAAAAATGATTTTAAATTTAGTATAAATAAGTAAATTACATGAAATTCTAAGGTTTTTGAAAACATTTATTTAACTACCATTTTTAATCAAATGAATATAATTAAATGAATTTGTATTAATGTTTATTTATTATCTATTCGTTTAACAAAAAATAAATGGACAATCTCTTCCAAAATTTGATAAATAAACAATGGATATCCAACTAATGTAATTAAATACTATACAAAATTATTGAGTTAATTGCATATTATTATTATTATTAATATTTTTTTGAGAAATTTCTTTGTTAACTAATTTTTTTTCTATGTGCAAATCCAATTCGGGTGAATCCGTGGATGAAAATCTTCCAATAATAAATAAAGATTTTTTTTAAAATACTTTTTTTCATTTAATGTTAAGAATATCTCTAAAATTATAAGTGTAAAAAAATTCCATAAATACAATTATTATAGATAAAATCATCAATATTAAAATTTTATAATCAAAATTCAACCTTATTAATTGGAAACTTTGAATTATCTTGTACAATATTACCTCATACTTTGTTTATCATCCAGTATTAGTTATTGTATCATCAGTATTAGTCCAGTATACCTTGTTAATAATCCAGTAAAATGTAGTTTGCGCACATCCAGTTTTCGGGCCAATGCAAGATAACAATCTAAAATAACAAATCAAACGTACTTCTATACTTCAGTAAGAACACCATAAACTGATCGCATCATGCTCAATTTAGACTTCTATTTTTATATTTTAAAAATTGGCGAATTTGTTACTGAAATATTTTAAATCATTTTTGATAGTAGCCGGTAAGTGTATTATCAAAATACAGTGATAGTAGCCGGTACAGTGAGTAAATAAAAAAAAAAAAAGAAACAGACCATCCTTAATATTTTTTGATCTAATGATTGGATCTTAACGTTCTTGGATTCATACTTAATGGCTCGAAGTGATGACCTAATTAATTTGTGCAGACGTTATTTCCAGTTACGAAATCAAACAAATCTTCTGAATAAACATGTCTTTATTTGGACGAATTCGGAATTCTGACTCCCAAACCCAAAATATAGGGGGTATCCGCTATGGTCCAAATACTTTGGTTAAGAGACCTGGCCCAAGTTTGACCACCTCACAGCTCGAGCCTGTCCCAAATCTCGAAAATTGTTTAAGTGAATTGAAAACTTTTCCCACAAAACTCAAACCAAACCAAAGAAAAGTTCATGTAAAAAGTACTTTTTAAAAAAATATTTATCATTCTTTTATTATCTGAAACATTTTAAATAAAAAGGTATGCAATTTTTTACATCATTTTAAAGAATGTAATTTTATTTGACAAAATACGAAATTTGAGCGAAATCGGTCAAATAGTTCCTAATAAATTGAATTTTTAACATACAAATTATTTAAAATTTGATTTCTCAGAAACTATTTGATCAATTTCATTCAAACTTACTATTTTGAAGGGGTAATATAATATTCTTTAAAGTGATGTAAAAAATTACAATTCAAAATTTGTTCTACTAATCTTAAATAAAATAATAAAAATAATAAATATTTACTAAAAATATATCTTTAGATAAATGAATTTTATTCTCTAAAAAAATTGAGATATAGCGAAATACGCAAAAAGTAAAATTTTAATAAGGGGTCCGAACTTCGGACTGCTCTCCTGACCAAACTATTGGAGCCATATTCCCCAGATTGCGACTATCCCCTGTATTTTGGGGGTCAGAAATCTTAATCCGTCCTAAAACAAGCAAGTTTATTCAGGAAAAGTGTGTTTTTGTGTCTGATTTCGTTGCTTAAAATATCGTCTGCACTAATTAATTAGCACCCCTTCGAGGCATTAAGATCCTATTTGAGGTCACTCCCTCTTAACGTTAAGAATAAGCTCTAGAATGCGAAGATCCGATCATTAGACCAAAAGTGCTTTAATATGGTCATTTTTTTTAATTTTGCCCACAGTGCACAATAATTCGCTGCTTGCTCTATATATTTACATTTTGGGTTTTATTCTGCATTTTCTTGAATTTTTATTTTTTATTTCTTTCTTTATTTGTTTTATTTCACTCTTTTTGCTTCTATTTTTTGGTACTCTTCACACTATTGCATTGATAAATTTTGTTATAATAAAAGAATATTAGAAAGCACTCTTTCTTGCGGATATAACCCTGTGGGATATATATATATATATANTATATATATATATATATAAGTCATTTTTCTTCGTTGTATTATGTCGTACAATATGTTTTTGAAACAATGTTATTTTTTTCCTTTATAAATTTTGTAACAGGAGGAAATAAAATTAACTGTTTGGCTTTGGTACAATAGATAGTTACAAAGTTACTGAATTGGTAAATAAACAGGAAAAATGAAACAACAAGGGATTTTGAAAAATTATGAAATTCTACATTTTACATCTGATCTATTAGTTCATGTAAATGTCTAGTTAATTATTCAATTTATAGAAAGGCAACATCAATAATGTTTACAACAATGTACTTTCTAATTAATATAGAAAGGATAAAAGTTATGTCAAATGAACAAAATAAATAGATTTTTGGAACATTAATAGCAGCTCGATTTTATTGAGATCAAAATAGTGATATCTCACCCAAATTAATTACACTGACACAATACATTATTATGTATAACGACGGTTAACTGAATGAGACAGTGTATAAATTGGTATAAATGAGAAAGGATAAAATTTTAAATATTTTATTAAAGAATATATAACGTCTTCTTGCTTAAGAAAAATATAATTCATGAAAATATTTCTAAATAATACAGAAAACGGAAAGTTTTCTTTGAAAAATTATCTGAATAACATTCAAGAGTTTTTCAAGAGTTAAGAGCGCTGATAGGCTTTTAAGGAAATTTACGAAAACCTCTGTCTAAGACGACCACGTTTGTAAGCAAAAACATTTCTTATAAAGCGGAAAATCTTGAATGTCTCTGTAAACCATGCAATAGTTTACTTTGATTAGAAACCCAAATCAACATATTTCTAAATTTTAGTTAAAAAAAATTCTAGCTCGATTTAATTCGAATTTTAACTTTGCTAATATCATTTTCATCAGGTAACTTTAGTTTTAACCAAGTTAAACAAGTTAATTTCAAACAAGTTGCCTGAATTTTAATTTAGCTATTTTGATTTTTATCTGGTATTTGGCGTGGGATAGTCAAAGTATAGCTCCTGCATCAAAAATTTATATCAATCATTCAATCAACATAACGCTAAAAATGGCGTCAGCCGTTGGCAATATATGGCAAGATCTTGAATGCATATATGTTGATTTAGTACAACGTTAAAAAATTAGGATAAGAATCACAGCACATTACAAGGATTGAAAATGACATAGGCACTCGTGTCTAAAAATGTCATGCTGAAAATGTCACGCTGCTGAAGACGCCCCTCCCCATTACAAACTTGCTGTTCATGGCATTTAAAAAAGATACTTCTTTAATTTTATGTGTATATTACGCTTATGTTGTGACAGTTGTTAAAAACTGCATACAAAAACGCCAAAAAATAGTTGCTTTACATGATTTCCATAATTTGGTCACCAAATTAACAAGCTTAGCAAGTTATTCATCAAATCATTAAATTACCTAAATAAGCTGTTTGAATATGTATTTTTTTGCCGGAAACTTTTTTTAGTATTTTAGTATATTAAATTGTACTGTTTCATAAATTTGTTCAGACAGCTAAATAAAAGAAAAAAAATCTGACATCGTATTTTTAAAATCTAAAATAAGATTGTAACACTTTTCCAATAATCTCTTGTGGTTAGAGAACACTCAGTTGTATTAATTAATTTATTATTATTTTTTTAATTTTATTATTTATTATTTTATTATTTAATTATTATTTTTCCAATTCTTATTCGTTAACCTTTTCGGTGACTTTACGTTATTAAATGAAGTAAAACACATTTCTAAGTGCTCTGCTTTTCAGAATTCGGATTAATTAAATATACTCAGTATTACGCGACACAGATATTAATGATTAGCGATGGGTTTTAATCACTATATCGGATATTTTGTACTTTATTGCGTTTGTACTTTTGTACTTACTTCTAAGTATTTAAACCTCAAATGTGAAATTAATGAAAACATTTAGTACTAACTAAATTTTAGAATATTAAAGTTTATTTATTATTTCATTATTATCTTAGTTTAACATCTGATATAACCGTATGCATTATCTTATAAATTCAATGTTAACTTATAGCGCTAATAAAAGACATTAATAATGATTCTACTCTCATATTTATTTAAGAAAATTAAGATTGATATTTATATGGCAATTAAAATATCAGAAATTTAAAACTGAAAATAGTTGTGTATAAACTTGTACATTTTTACATCAGTGTTTTACTGATATTAAATTGCACTGTAAGATTTGGTATCAGTGTGTAATTTATACCAAACAAAACTCATATATACCGGGTATATTATACTACTGATTGTATGCAACTCGCAATAGAAACGAACACAATTACCCTGTAACAATATAACCCTATGAAATGAATAGAATTTATTTATAATAAAAAAATAAGCTACAAGTATCTCCTTTTTGTGTAAACAATGATAAAAAAATGTTTAAAATGTAGAAAGCAGAACAAAATATTTCTACACGTAATTTTTTTTCTCACATAGTCATAGTCATTTTTATCATAGTTAGGCAATGAACAAATGCTGGTAAAGTGGAGCATCGTTTATACGACGCCGAAGGGACCACCGAAAAACGTCGTATAAACGATAACGTCGTATAATCGATTTTTACTTCTAAAACTGAAACTAACTCTGTTTTCAAATAATTTTAATGTTTAACGTGTTGATTTACATAAATGTCTAAATTAGACAAAGCAAAACAAACAAATTAAAAAAAATAATAAAAAAAATTATGTAAATATTATTTACATCAATTGAAAAATATGATGTAAATATTTACAGTCTCTGTAGTATCATGCATAAAATAAATTAAACAGAAAAACGAGTCAAGATTCTTTCTATTGTGACGACGGGACTTTTAACAAACACTGACTCATTTTAAAACTATTCACATTGAGTATATTTTATATTTCATTTCATAACCAGTGTTGAACAGCCGAGCCAAGTCTGAGTTTATAAGTATCAATAATCAATTTCGTAGCCTTGTAATTTGGAGCCTAACCCAAAAGGCAGGAAAACTTTTAAATTAAGTATAGCAACAAACTAACCTTTGTAGAGGTTTTTCTGATATGACTAACCAACATTTGACGTTAAATAGAGAGGAAAACCAGGAAAATCTCTCACGTTTAGCCCGACGGCAAGGCGATTTAGACCCATGGTGCGTCTATCACTGAAGATATTTTACGTCAATACTTTGAGAGCAGAATTTGTACCAACCAACCATTGCTGGGAGTGGATCTTGGGTTACCTCATTGGGAGGCAAATGCTCAATCCCCAGAGCCGGTTGCCAAGTGAGAGTTGCTAAATAAAACTGCAACATGTAAATCAGTGGTGCAGTAATGGAATGATGTCATCTGTAATGAGCATAAAATTGTAATGTTTGATGACAAGCCTACGAATTTTGCTGTGTGTCAAAACTTAGAAAAATTAGAAGTAGCCAATTTGTAACAATGACCTCCAGAGCATTATTAATCCAAAAAACTGCGATAGAGATTTAATGGAAGACCACAGTCCGGGCAAAGTCTTATAGAAGTGACCGAACGATTAAATGTGAGTCCTTCTCTCGTTCATAGACTTTGGAAACAATTTCTAACCATAGATTTGGCATTAAGAATGTTCAGCCGTGGACGGTCAAATGCTATGACGAGCGCAATGGCCTATATTTATCGTAATGTGCAAGACGGTGAAGAGAGTACTAAATGCTGATTTCTCTCTGAACATTTTATTTCACAAATATAACACTAACATGACATAAACAAAATTAAACATTATCGGTCGTCCTGCGACCAAGCTAGCTTGTGAAGAGGTTGAAAAGGCAAGTGGCTGCTCTTTATCTGAAGAAGAATATATATCACAAGGATCACAGGGTTGCTTTTTCCAGAAGATCGTAAATTGCCAAGCTGGCGGTAAGACTGGTGAGAGTGGCGAGTCCAGCAACGAAATTGAACCACAACTCTGAATCTGATCAGATCCTCTCTCAGTGCAGTCACTGAAAGATTGGTATCAATGTCTACAGACTGTCTGCGAAAAAAGCTTCGCGAACCTGGTTTCTTTGCTATGATACCTGTCATTTGTAAACCATTCTCGTCTCGTCATTAAAGAGAACATGTCCACTGGACGGTTGATCGATGGAGGGCTTATCTTTTCCCAGATGAGTCAAGAATTAGACTCCAAAGTGACAGTAAGCGTTGTTTAATCTGTAGAGAACCTAAGACCCCATATCATCGATCAAACATGCTTGAAAGAGATGCATATCAAAGATATGGTGTTTTTGTGAGGGATGGTATCTCTATGTATGAACGAACAAACCTGCATGTCCTTCCATGTGACACATTGAATGCTCACATGTATTACGATTGCATTTTTGATCTTTATGTGCTCACCTTCATGCTGGAGCAATATGTGATAATGTCGTGGTGCATGGCGATAACGCTGTGCACACAGGGTGATTATCGTGGATGATTATCTTCAGTAGCAAACAAATCAGTACATTGCGTGACCAGCTCGATCACCGGACTTGAATCTTAGGATGACAAGTAGCTGCTCTCTATCCTCCTCCTCAGACCCCTGCAATTCTTGTAACTACTTTGTAAGAGAATTACACTTGCAACAGAACTGGTAGAACGCATAACTGAAAGAAACGCACATCGCTGTATGCGCTATAATTGCAGCTACAGATGACAAGCTCTATTTAGAGACGACATCTGTGCGACTGATTCATTCATAATAAAGACCACTGCGTCTCTGTTTGGGAATGAAATAAAATTTCTCGGGTAGATTTGTTTTTTCATCTCAATGAAAGTATTTTCTGTGTGAGGAATAAAAGTTTTAAGGCAGTCCAGTTGAAGAAGACAGGGAAGATGCTAAATTGAAGGATATCTTCAAATGGGAAGACGATATTTCATCACCTGAGTACTAGATGTCGATGATACTTGCGATAGCATTATTAGTGAAAATGATCAATTGCATAGTGATGTTTAAAATGAATGAAATCATAAACGAGTTACAACCAAGTTCCTTTAGCACTGCGGATCCCAATTGGCATTCCGGAGAACCTAAGGGCTCCGTGGAAAAGTTAAAAGGATTAGAAGTTAAAAGTCATAAGGGTAGTAGTTTTTATAACCAGTGATGAGTTTCGAAGCCTCAAATTAGATCCATCATATAATTTATTTACTCTTTCGGTTGCGGTTATGAAATTATTACAAGTAAAATGCAAAAGAAATAGAAATGTCATTTTTCAAAAGAAAATATAGCATTTTTAATATATACTGAACAACACTATATCGAACTACAATAAATTGAACAAATTATGAAAATAAAGATAAAACACTAGTATTTCCCACTATGCTTTTCAAACCAAAATATAATAGGTAATATCTTAAACGGTTAATAAGGAAACATATTTTTTTACTAATAGAGAGTATCCGATTTAAACGTTTATAGCATTTCTTTTAAGTTTTCATTTCTAAGCAAATCATAATTTGTCTTATTTTAGTCGTTTTCAGCTTCTTCAGCTTTGTACACCCAAAAAAAAATTCATAACTACTAGACTAGTTAGAGCGCAAAGACTGTCAATTTAATTATCGGACGCAAAACATAATTTAAGNTCATTCTTCTTCGTTGTATTATGTCGTGCAATATGTTTTTGAAACAATGTTATTTTTTTCCTTTATAAATTTCGTAACAGGAGGAAATAAAATTAACTGTTTGGCTTTGGTACAGTAGATAGCTACAAAGCTACTGAATTGGTAAATAAACAGGAAAAATGAAACAACGAGGGAACTTGAAAAATTATGAAATTCTACATTTTACATCTGATCTATTAGTTCATGTAACTGTCTAGTTAATAATTCAATCTATAGAAAAGCAACATCAATAATGTTTACAACAATGTACTTTCTAATTAGTATAGAAAAGATAAAGGTTATGTCAAATGAACAAAATAAATGGAATTTTGGAACATTAATATCAGCTCGATTTTATTGAGATAAAAAAAATGATATCTCATCCAAATTAATTACACTGACACAATACATTGTTATGTATAACGACGGTTAACTGAATGAGACAGTGTATAGTTTAGTATCTATGAGAAAGGAAAAATTTTGAAATATTTTATTTAAGAATATATAGCGTCTTTTTACTTAAGAAAAATATAATTTATAAAAATCTTTTTAAATATTACAAAAAATGCCAATTAGGAAACGTTTTCTTTGAAAAAATATCTTAATAATATTCAAGAGTTTTTCATGATAGATGAGCGTTGATAGGCTTGAAAGGAAATTTACGAAAATCTCTGTCTAAGAAGACCGCTTTTGTAAGCAAAAATATTTATTATAAAACGGAAAATCTTGAATGTCTTGGTAAACCATACAATAGTTGACTTTTATTAGATGCCCAAATCAACCTATTTCGAAATTTTTGCTCAGTAAAAAATTCTGGGTGAATTTTTTTAAAAATTCTGGGTTAAGTGCCACGGTGAAAAGAGTACTAAATGCTGATTTCTCTCAGAACATTTTATTTCACAAACATAACATTAGCATAGCATAGACAAAGAAGAGCTTTATCGGTCGTCAAGCGACCAAGGTAGCTTCTAAAGAGGTTGAAAAAGTAAGTGACTGTTCTTCATCTGAAGAAGAATATATACCACAAGGATCACAGGGATGCTTTTACCTGAAGATCTTATATCGCCAAGCTGGCAGTAAGACGGATGAGAGTGGTGAATACAGCAACGCAATTGAACCACAACTCTGAATCTGATCAGATCCTCTCCTAGTGCAGCCATTGAAAGATTGGTATCAATGTCTACAGTAATGGTTGCAGACTGTCTGTGAGAAAGGCTTCACGAACCTGGTTTCTTTGCTATGATGCCAGTAATTTGTATGCCATTCTCGTCTCGTCATTAAAGAGAACATGTCCACTGGAAGGCAGATCGGAGGAGGGCTTATCTTTTTCACACATCAATCAAGAATTAGACCCCAAAATGACAGTAATTTTTGTTCGATCTGGAGAGAACCTAAGACCCCATATCATCGATCAAACATGCATGAAAGAGATGTATATCAAGGATGCAGTGTTTTTGTGAGGGATGGTATCTCTTTGTATGAACGAACAGACCTGCATGCCCTTCCATGTGACACAATGAATGCTCACGTGTATTACGATTGAATTTTTGATCTTTATATGCACCTTTATGCTGGAACAATATGCGTTAATGTCGTGGTGCATGGCGATAACGCTGTGCACATAGGGTGATTATCGTGGATGATTATCTTCAGTAGCAAACAAATCAGCACATTGCGTGACCAGCTCGATCACCGTTCTTGAATCTTAGGATGACAAGTAGCTGCTCTCTATCCTCCTCCTCAGACCCCTGCAATTCTTGTAACTACTTTGTAAGAGAATTACACTTGCAACAGAACTGGTAGAACGCATAACTGAAAGAAACGCACATCGCTGTATGCGCTATAATTGCAGCTACAGATGACAAGCTCTATTTAGAGACGACATCTGTGCGACTGATTCATTCATAATAAAGACCACTGCGTCTCTGTTTGGGAATGAAATAAAATTTCTCGGGTAGATTTGTTTTTTCATCTCAATGAAAGTATTTTCTGTGTGAGGAATAAAAGTTTTAAGGCAGTCCAGTTGAAGAAGACAGGGAAGATGCTAAATTGAAGGATATCTTCAAATGGGAAGACGATATTTCATCACCTGAGTACTAGATGTCGATGATACTTGCGATAGCATTATTAGTGAAAATGATCAATTGCATAGTGATGTTTAAAATGAATGAAATCATAAACGAGTTACAACCAAGTTCCTTTAGCACTGCGGATCCCAATTGGCATTCCGGAGAACCTAAGGGCTCCGTGGAAAAGTTAAAAGGATTAGAAGTTAAAAGTCATAAGGGTAGTAGTTTTTATAACCAGTGATGAGTTTCGAAGCCTCAAATTAGATCCATCATATAATTTATTTACTCTTTCGGTTGCGGTTATGAAATTATTACAAGTAAAATGCAAAAGAAATAGAAATGTCATTTTTCAAAAGAAAATATAGCATTTTTAATATATACTGAACAACACTATATTGAACTACAATAAATTGAACAAATTATGAAAATAAAGATAAAACACTAGTATTTCCCACTATGCTTTTCAAACCAAAATATAATAGGTAATATCTTAAACGGTTAATAAGGAAACATATTTTTTTACTAATAGAGAGTATCCGATTTAAACGTTTATAGCATTTCTTTTAAGTTTTCATTTCTAAGCAAATCATAATTTGTCTTATTTTAGTCGTTTTCAGCTTCTTCAGCTTTGTACACCCAAAAAAAAATTCATAACTACTAGACTAGTTAGAGCGCAAAGACTGTCAATTTAATTATCGGACGCAAAACATAATTTAAGAATATTTATTATAAGACAAATATATGATTACCTCCCATTAAATATCTAAAAATTGTATTTTTTGAGTAATAACGTTCACAATTACATCAATAAACTTTATTTATAAAGTCGGGATTCCGACGAAAGAAGGTGGGTTATTTTAGGGTTCCGTAGCTAGATGAAATTGGGAACCTCTGCTTTAGCAAAGATGGCTTCTGTGGTGCCAATGCAAATTTCGTTCACTTTATAAATTTATAATTATTTTATAACGTAACGTTTTTGATAAAAGACGCAATCACAATTTCAAAATGATTTTTCGAAACCAGTCAAAGTTGTTAACCAGAGCTCAAACTCGTTTATTATTATCTAATTGTTAGTTCTCCAAAAGATAAATTTTAACTTGTTTATCTTCTATCAGTTATATGATTTCTTGAATTTATATGGTTTGCTATAAAAATTGGCTGTTATGCAATACAATTTACTTTTTAAAGTATTCTAGGCAGTGTATTTGTGCGACGCAGTGAGGAAATTATTTTTACTATGAAATAATTTTTACTGTGAAATTGCAAGACATTTTTTTATAGTTTAATTACAATAAAACTTTACAGTTAAAATGATAAAAACATTACAATTGCAACATTTTCCCTCACCTACTTCTTTTTTAAAGAGAAGATATTGAGAGAATTATACGTATATATTGGCGTTTACTTCAAAATGAAAATTTTCCATCATATTGGAATCGTAAAGATGTATTTTAGTATTTGCTAAGGACTTTAGTTTTTCACTTGTAACCTTCCTAGAAAGATTTTCTTTATTTTATCCAAACTGACGGTTTGGAATTTGTCGATTGGCTTTCAGCAGAAAATAAAGTTGAAATCTTTATTTTTAAATTCTAAAGCTATTGCAATTTAATATTATGACTGATTCTAAATCTTTTATCTAGGGAAATTATTAAGAATCTAGATTAGTTTTTCTGCAGTTTCTTTTACAAACTGATTATATACTTCTTTGAAAAAAGAAATAATTGGCTACTGGAATTAAAGAAAAAATATTTTTATCTCATCATTATTCTTCTAAAAAAAGAAGCTGCACTTTTAAGAAAAACAAATGTATATTGTGCTCGTTTTAATACAATATTAATTCCCTAAAAGATAAAAAAAAATATATAAAATTACATTTTATCTAATTATGTGAGCTGTTTATTTTTATAAAGCTCATTAAGCAGGATTTAGAAACACTATAACCATTTTTTCGCGAGATAACAATAATAATAACATTAAAAAAAAACTTCTGCTAATGAAATAAATTCTTTGCCTTCTCAAGTCAACAAAATTTGCGTTTAACTAATGGCATATTATCGAGCAAACTCGACTAACTAATGAAAATCGACTTGTTAATCTAGAAAGGCTTTGTAGTGTAATGATCAAGTTCCTTTACAGTTTTTTTAATTAATCTTTGTGCCAATAGGTGGCAGCATAAGTCTTAAAATTTTCTGCTAATGACTGTGAGAAAAAACCTTTTTTCTAAACTTCTAAATTTTTAATAAAAATGTAATAATTAATTTTATTGTTCAATATTGTAATTTTAACTAAGAATAAGTTTTATGTAAGCCTTTAATTTTATATATTTCACTTTTTAGTTGTAAATTTAATTTATACTTTTTATAATTACTTATACTGTATGGTGGCAACCCACAGGGTCAGATGATGAAAAAATGATTATGTTGATACATGGAGTTGGTGTTCATATGATAAGGATGGAAGTGTGACAACAAAATAGGATGGTATGAGGGCTAAGGAGTGATCAGGTGAGGGAGAGATATATAGCTTGTAAGATATCGATGAATAACTATCCTGCCTAAACTGATTTTTCACGAATTGAATATAGTGTGATGATGTGAATAACGGTGTGTGTCACCGGGCATTAATTGTGCTAACCATAGTGAGATTCCGCACGTTGTTATGGGCAAGTAGCACGTGTTGTTCATCCTCCATCTGAAATAGTGTGGCTATCTGTATAGCTAAGTATAATCAACCACCATCTGAATAAGGGGGGCAATCTGTATTGTTATGAAAACTGGATAACGGTATATCTTTTCTCTCATTTTTTGAATTTTGATGTAAGCCAGTGCGCGATGATGAGCTGGTACCACATGTATTGTGATATGAATTTTTAAAATGTTTTTTAATCAAGTCCCTTAAGGACTTAATCGCTTTTTAATTAATTTAATAAACTCTTTTATTTAATTTAATACCTAAAACTGTATTTGTTTTCTTGTTGTATGATGAGGGTGTTATTTTTTACTTTGCAGCTATACAGGTAAGGTATCCCATGCTGGAGAATTGGGGATCATTAATAATTAAATTAGCTTAGGAATGAAATACACAGCGCGATGTTAAGGAATAACGATACGATACGGTACAGTAGATTATTTGTATGGTGGCACTCTTTTTTATCATAATTCGATACCTGCAAGTGACGGAGTGTGTGCATAATGATCTTAATTGGTTATTGAAGCGAGGCATTTGTTTATGTTAGCAACTGTTCGTTTCATTCTATTTAGAGTAAGCCTAGCCATCCATGTATCAGTTCTTTTAAGTGACACATTCCATATTCGTGCACAAAGATTTCAATTCTTTCACTATTTACATCTTGCTTACCACAGAGACAGAAACGAACCCATGTAGAACATAAGCAAACTATGCATATAGATGCACTAGAGCAGTGATGGGGAAACTACGGCCAGCGAGCCAAGTCCGGCCCGCGGAAAGGTTTGATCTGGCCCGTTTAAGAGTGCCGTCGTGAGAATGTTTGAACGCGTTCTTACTTCGTAATGTGACGACCCGCATAAAAACTACCTGCGGCGATATTCAAAACACAAGAGTATTCTGGACAAATCCATCCGACCTAAACAGATGACTCATCTTCGCTCGAAACTTCCAGACACTCTCGCATTTTCGATTCATTGTACTGTTTTCTCGAAAGAACCGGAAAAATCCAATTCCCGAACAATCCTTGCAGGTAGGTATAAATACAAGCGAGGCCGCCCGAAAATCAGTCAGTTAGCGACTTAGTCAGTAATCTGCAACGACCCGCTGTGACTCGAGTAATTGTTTGTGTAATCCCCGAAACTCCCACTGCCTCCTCAGAAGACTCAAAAGCAGTTCTAAACTGATTTTCGTTCCTACACTGGAGTGGCAATTTTAATCTTCCAAAATAGAACTCAATCTTGCCTGGGAAATATAAATTCATAAAGTTCTCCAAAATATAACAGGCCATTAATTGACAGTTATCAAAATATTGAAGAACTATTTTAATTTCATGAATACAGAATTTTGCCCATGAATATCCAAAGGGGAGGGTACTGTGACGTCACATGAAAATGAATTGACCAATCACAACCAAAAAGCTTCGCGATTTGCGTCTGCTCTAGTTCTTGTTTCCTTTGCTTCAAACTGCTTTACAATTTTTGTATTAACGTTATAAAAGTTTTATAAAATTATAATTTCATTTTAAGAGGACCCGCGCAAGAGCATTAGTTAGCAGTAAGCTTTCGTCAATTGCGTTTCTGTGTGTTGTTCTCCGTAGTAGGTAACGTCTAAAATGGATGTTAAAAAAAGAAAAGTGGATTCAGAATGTCGAGTTTTTAAAGAAGAATGGACATGGAAATATTTCTTTACTTTATTTAAAGAAAAACCTGTGTGCTTACTTTGCAATACAACTGTTGCAGTTTTAAAAGAATATAACATTCAACGCCATTTCAAGAGAAAACATGAAAACCACTCCTACTCATCGTTAAGTGAAGAGGTGAAAAAAATTAAATCGAAAGATTTAATAAAAAATTTATCAAGTCAACAACAATTATTTCAGAGAGCTAATCATTCTTAAAGATGCGCTACGAAAGCCAGTTATGTGTTGGCTTATAATATTGCTAAATCTAATAAAGCATTTTCAGATGGGGAATTTATAAAGCAGTGCATGATAGATGTGTCGATATTATGTGCCCTGAAAAGAAAAATGATTTTCAGTCACTGTCTTTCTCAAGAAGAACAATCACCGAGAGAATTGAAAATATTGATAAAAATCTAATTTCACAACTTACTACAAAAACTCAAAAATTTATTTTTTATTCAATTACCATGGATGAAAGTACAGATATCAGCGATACTGCACAGTTACTCATATTTGTAAGAGGAATCAACACCCACTTTGAAATTACAGAAGAACTTGCACTTGCAGGGCTGCAGTCAATGAAAGGAACAACGACTGGTGCCGATATATTTTGTGAATTTGAAAATTGCATCGATAAACTTCGTTTACCTATTGATAAGTTATGTAATGTACTATCTACAGATGGTGCTCCTAATATGGTTGGAATCAATCAAGGATTTGTTGGGAAATTTAATTCTAAGTATCCGGAAAATGATGTTTTTTTGCATTGCCTTATACATCAGGATGCTCTCTGTAAATCGGCTTTAGATATTGACCATATACTTAATATTGTTGTAAAACTAGTAAATATGATTCGTTCCAGAGGATTATTACATCGCCAGTTTCAACAGTTTTTGGAGTCCGTACATGCTGAGCATTCCGATATCCTGTATAACTGTATTATTCAAAAGTTTGCTGGTTAAGTGCTGGAAAAGTATTTGAAAGAATTTGGGATTTAAAAGACGATATTGTTAATTTTCTTCTTGATCAAGACATTTATAATCAATTTGACGTCTTAGAAAACGAAACGTGGCTTTCTGATTTCGCTTTTTTTCACAGACCTCCTCGTACACATGAATATACTTAATCTCAAATTGCAAGGGAAAAATCAGTTTCTTCACGATATTCGGCAATACCTGAAAAGTTTCAAATTATAGTTATTATTATTTGCTAATCAGATCTCTAAATCTGATTTTTCTCATTTTCCAAGAATACAATCTTTAAAATTCACTATATCAAACAATAAGATTAAAAAATACGAAATTAATTTGAGAAAACTATCTTCAGAATTTGAAAGGAGATTTCAGGACTTTAGAAAAATGGAACCAGAGTTTAGTATTTTTGCGACCCCATTCAATGTTAATTACGAAGAAGTTGATGCAAAATTTCAACTTGAGTTAATAGAACTGAACTGTAATACTCTCCTGAAACAAACTTTTCATACAGTACCATTACTAGAATTTTATAAAAATTTAAGTCCAGATAATTTCCCAAATCTAATTACTCATGCAATGAAGATAATGACAATGTTCGGCTCATCTTATATATGCGAACAAATCTTTTCAACAATGAAGCTTAGGAAAACTTCTTTAAGAAACAGAATTACAGATGAGCACCTTTCATCAGTTTTAAGAATTTCTGCTTCGCAAATGGAACCGGACTATGATGAAATTTTGAAGAAACAGTCTCAATTTCATTTTTCTCATGCACCATCAACCAGTAATGACACCAGAAAATAAAGTGATAATACTTCACATCAAGAACTACACTAAATTCATTTTATATTTTGTGCTTATAATTTTCTTACCTTTTGCTTTTTTACTATTAAAATAATAAGTGTATGTAATAATATATGTATATGTTTTTAGTGGAAATATTTCTTTACTTTATTTAAAGAAAAACCTGTGTGCTTACTTTGCAATACAACTGTTGCAGTTTTAAAAGAATATAACATTCAACGCCATTTCAAGAGCAAACATGAAAACCACTCCTACTCATCGTTAAGTGAAGAGGTGAAAAAAATTAAATCGAAAGATTTAATAAAAAATTTATCAAGTCAACAACAATTATTTCAGAGAGCTAATCATTCTCAAAGATGCGCTACGAAAGCCAGTTATGTGTTGGCTTATAATATTGCTAAATCTAATAAAGCATTTTCAGATGGTGAATTTATAAAGCAGTGCATGATAGATGTGTGCGATATTATGTGCCCTGAAAAGAAAAATGATTTTCAGTCACTGTCTCTCTCAAGAAGAACAATCACCGAGAGAATTGAAAATATTGATAAAAATCTAATTTCACAACTGACTACAAAAACTCAAAAATTTATTTTTTATTCAATTACCATGGATGAAAGTACAGATATCAGCGATACTGCACAGTTACTCATATTTGTAAGAGGAATCGACGCCCACTTTGAAATTACAGAAGAACTTGCAGGGCTGCAGTCAATGAAAGGAACAACGACTGGTGCCGATATATTTTGTGAATTTGAAAATTGCATCGATAAACTTCGTTTACCTATTGATAAGTTATGTAATGTACAGATGGTGCTCCTGATATGGTTGGAATCAATCAAGGATTTGTTGGGAAATTTAATTCTAAGTATCCGGAAAATGATGTTTTTTTTTTTTGCATTGCCTTATACATCAGGATGCTCTCTGTAAATCAGCTATAGATATTGACCATATACTTAATATTGTTGTAAAACTAGTAAATATGATTCGTTCCAGAGGATTATTACATCGCCAGTTTCAACAGTTTTTGGAGTCCGTACATGCTGAGCATTCCGATATCCTGTATTATTCAAAAGTTTTGAAAGAATATTTGGGATTTAAAAGACGATATTGTGAATTTTCTTCTTGATAAAGACATTTATAATCTATTTGACGTCTTAGAAAACGAAACGTGGCTTTCTGATTTCGCTTTTTTTCACAGACCTCCTCGTACACATGAATATATTTAATCTCAAATTGCAAGGGAAAAATCAGTTTCTTCACGATATTCGGCAATACCTGAAAAGTTTCAAATTACAGTTATTATTATTTGCTAATCAGATCTCTAAATCTGATTTTTCTCATTTTTCAAGAATACAATCTTTAAATTTCACTATATCAAACAATAAGATTAAAAAATACGAAATTAGTTTGAAAAAACTATCTTCAGAATTTGAAAGGAGATTTCAGGACTTTAGAAAAATGGAACCAGAGTTTAGTATTTCTGCGACCCCATTCAATGTTAATTACGAAGAAGTTGATTCAAAATTTCAATTTGAGTTAATAGAACTGAACTGTAATACTCTCCTGAAACAAACTTTTCATACTGTATCATTACTAGAATTTTATAAAAATTTAAGAGCAGATAATTTCCCAAATCTAATTACTTATGCAATGAAGATAATGACAATGTTCGGCTCATCATGCCGAACAAATCTTTTCAACAATGAAGCTTAGGAAAACTTCCCTTACGAAAATTTAAGGTATATTTATGGTTGATTTGAGGTATTTTTGAGATATTAAGGTTGATTTGAGGTATATTTAAGGTAGGTATATTTAAGGTTGCAGAGAAAACAGCAATAAAAATTATACCTCGTAAGGGTTATATTTAAGGTGTAACAGGTTGTTTTATATGCACTTCAGCTTGTTTTGAGGTTGTTTAAAATTCACTTCAAATCAACCAGACTGATAAGGTGATTTTTGAAGTATACCAAGTTGATTTTCTTACACTTGTAACAAAAGAGGTATTTTTGAGGCATAAAATTTTTTACCTTGTTTCAACTAAAGAGAGTGAGGTATATGGAGTAATTTTATTTACACCTACGCCTATTTTGAGGTTGTTTTAAATCCACTTCAAATCAACCAGACTGATGAGGTGATTTTTAAGGTATACGAGGTTGTTTTTTTTACACTTGTATCAAAAGAGGTATTTATGAGGTATAAAAAAATCAACCTTATTTCAACTAACGAGAATAAGGTATGTACGAGGTATAAAAAAATATATCTTTTTCCAATTAAAGAGAGTGAGGTATTTATTGAGGTATATGAAGTGGTTTTATTTATACCTAAGCTTATTTTGAGGCTGTTTTAAAATCACTTCATATCAACCAGACTGATAAGGTGATTTTTAAGGTATACGTGGTTGTTTTTCTTATACTTGTAACAAAAGAGGTATTTATGCGGTATTAAAAAATTAACCTTATTTTAACTAATGAGAATGAGGTATTTTCGAGATGTAAAAAATTATACCTTTTTTCTACTGAAGAGAGTGAGGTATTTACGAGGTATAAAAAATATACCTTATTTCAACTAAAGAGAGTGAGGTATTTATTGAGGTGTATGAAGTCATATTATTTATACCTAAGCTTGTTTTAAGGTAGTTTGAAGTACACTTCATATTAACTAGCTAACTTCCCAGAGTTCCGTGCAAGCCGGCAAATGGCGTGTGTGTTGACAATCGGAAGTTTATTTGAAATTCGGTAAGTGTGCTTGACATTTATTAATTTAGTTTTATCACTTTTATTCAAGTATGCCTCAATTTTCAAACTTAAATTTCGTTATTTTTGTTTTAAAGACACCTCCTGATCTTAAATAATTTAAGTTGGAGGATATTCTTAGAAGCTATAAGTGTAGGCTTAGCAATAAGAGAGAACAATCGAAATATTTCTCGTCGCTGTTTAGGGTAACGTTACTGGTGAATCGTTACAGCAGGTTATGCACAGTATATTTTATTGCTTGTAATTTATTCAAATATAACTATTCTTCTATTTTGCCTAAATGTATATGTTTCAACGTTGCAGTATGCAACCTGATTAGTTGAGTAAAATGTTCATAATTTCTCTTATGAATAAATCATTGAAAATTGAAAGATCTTTGAAATAGCAATTTCGCTTTGAAATTCTACTATAGCTGTATGCTTATCGTTTGCTTGGATATTTGTTGCAAAGTTTATATTGTTGTTTATGACTGAAAATATGTATAATAACACTGCATTTTAAATCTGATTAACATGCAACTTCTTTTTCTTATATATATATATATATANTCTGCTCAGCCTTCCCCTAGGAAATAGTTCTGAATTTATACCATAAAGAAAAAATAATCTCTCCTAATAAACTACAGCATTTATTCAATTGTTGATAACAATAGTTTGTTAGATATTTGATAATTGAAAACTAGTAACTGTACTAGCTCACTTTTTTATGCTTGATCACACTGCTATTTTCCCTACGTGTTATTTTTTCTCAAATCACCCACGATAACTATTTACAAAGCAGATTGTTATTACTTATTAAAATATTGAACAGAATTGAAATTTTAAACCCGATTTCAAGTTTATATGGCAATTTGTTTCAAGGTTATGAGCATTTTTATGCAGCTGTTTATGGTTCACTACTTCAAAAATTAGCGACATTCGGAAATCTTACAATTTTTAGAAATAAGTCATTGTAGTTTCTTATGCAATTTTAACGCTGAATTGAATAAAATCAATTGCAAATAAAGACATTTATTGTTGAAACTAATATGCAATTTTTTGAATTTCATCTTATGGGATGTGTTTTTATGCTTAAACAAATGTTTGTAACAACTTACTATTAGTTTTATTCTGCTTGGTATTATAAATTATACAGGAGATATTTTACTCAACTTATTTTGAAAGTATTATTTCAAATCATTCTCTCTTAGTCATTTTCCTCGCATAAAATTACTCACAACTTTAAAATAAATGCTCCTTATCAACTTGTAATTTGTTTTATTCGATCGAGTGTAAAAAAAGAATGAAAATTGATACACAACTTTAAAATTTAATTTATTAAACGACTGTTGATTCTTGATTACATTTGTTAAAAAATATTTAAATAACCATTTTATAAGAAACTCTTATGCAATTGACAATAACGGAAGTCCTTTTTAGAATAAGCGTCTAAAATTTATAAAAAAGCTATTAGTTTTATAAAGTCTGACAAAAAGTATAAAAATATATAGACTAGGTTTATTGAGTTTAAAGATTTGTAAGAAAAAAAGAAAGAAAATATAATTATCAAACTTACAAGTACCATAATGATACCAAATGTATAGAAAAATACTAAGTGTTAAAATTGCATATTAAGATTGGAATTATATATTTGAATTTCTGTAAAGGTTGTTAATGGTAGTACTGACTTCAGTGTAGTTTATTTTGTGGCTGTGGTACCTGTCATGCTTTTTAGCTATGAGGATTGAATAGAAATGGCAGAAGAGTACTACTATTTATCTGAAAAAGAAAATTAACTTCATCCAGTTAATTTAAATCTTAAAAAAAAATTAATTTCTAACATTTTAATAGTTTAAAACCTGCCGCTATTATTGTAGATATGACTTTCTTACTCATTCATTTTTTTTTCTTTTAGGTTCCAATAATTACAAGTTTCAACAGGTAGACGGAAACAGTATTTAAAATAATTTTGTTTATTTGTAAAAAAATTAAATTTTAATTTTAAATAAAAGTATTTGAATTTCAACTGACTAATTATTTAAATTTGTAGTTTCATAGCTTAAGAAATTCAAGCACATTAGACAACTATCTTCTAAAAATATGAGATCCCATAAATAATTTTTACTAATTGTAGAATTTGGATAAGTGTTATTTTAAGATGATTTAATTCAATCTATTAAAATTACAGAAGAATTATGCATTTAAAATTTTCTTTTATAACTTAACAAAAAAAGCAATTTCTGCTGAAGGTTTAATATTAAAAACTTCAGATTGATAAATGAAGATCTCTACTAGTGAAACAAATGTAATGACATACATTATTCCTCATATAATATAGATAATATCTTTATATATATTATATTTTTTACATAGTGAGGTTGAAAATTAATAAACTAGGTGGTCCGTATAACACCTCACCTTCGTCAGTACTGAAAAAACAGCTTTAGGTTGAGCTACATAGGCCTGAAGTGTAAAATGTCGCATCTTTGGTTGACAAATTAATACGTCTAGAAATACAAAAATATATACTTCAGGTTACGAAATAATAACTTAAGATAGAACATAGAACACATGACGTTAATAAAAAATAACCTTTCCAAGTGCTGAAAATACACTTCAGGTTGATTTATAACAACTAGAAGTGTAAAACGACGCACCACAGGTTGATAAATATATACCTCAAGAAAAATAAAATTAAATACCTGAGGTTGAAAGATAATTACCTGAGGTAGAACAAAATACACCTGAAGTTGATTTATAACTACCAGAAGTGTAAAACGACACTCCATTGGTTGATAAATATAAACCTCTACAAGCATAAAATTAAATACCTGAGGTTGAAAAATAATTACCAGAGGTAGAACAAAATACACCTGATGTTGATTTATAATAACCTGTAGTGTAAAATGACACACCTTAGGTGGTTGAATAAATACTTCCACAAGTGTAAAAAAATATACTTCAGGCTGATAAGTAATAACCTAAGGTTGAAAATGAAACACTTTAAAGTAGTAAATATCTACCTCTCCACAGATGTAAAATTAAACACCTCAGGTTGGAACATATATACCTCTGGAGGTATATTTAGGTATATTTGAGTTTCATTTTGAGGTATTCATTTGCACTCTTTTCAACCTTAACGACGTATTTAAATAACAACTTCCTTTAAACCTTTAAAATATACCTCGTTTATACCTCATTTATACCTCTACTTTTTCATAAGGGTTCTTTAAGAAACAGAATTACAGATGAGCACCTTTCATCAGATTCAAGAATTTCTGCTTCGCAAATGGAACCGGACTATGATGAAATTTTGAAGAAACAGTCTCAATTTCATTTTTCTCATGCACCATCAACCAGTAATGACACCAGAAAATGAAGTGATAATACTTCACATCAAGAACTACACTAAATTCATTTTATATTTTGTGCTTATAATTTTCTTACCTTTTGCTTTTTTACTATTAAAATAATAAGTGTATGTAATAATATATGTATATGTTTATAGAACACATAAATTTTTTAACGATTAAGCATTATTCTTTGGCCTGCTACGATTGTCTAGTTATTACAAATGGCCGGTCTTAAAAAAAGTTTCTCCACCACTGCACTAGAGTATAGAGAGAAACGAGAATATAGCTTCTCTTCTTCTTCTCATACCAATTCCCAGTGACGTCATAATATGATGTTAACGATGGATACGCAAGTTGAATTCTGGGTGATTACAGGAAAAATTAATTTGTAGAACAGTAAACAAATTGGCTATGCATATTGCGTTTCTACGGATTTTAAATTTTTCATAAATTTTTGTTTTTGTTGTTTTCAATTTTTTGTATTTTGAATTAAATTCCTAGTGCTTTCCTTTAGCATCCAAATAGAGTCTCGGTGCTGCCATCTAGTGTGGCAGAAACTAGGCGTCCAAGTTAACATGACCAACGGTATCTCACCCATTGTGGTAGTCCTGAAAGAGTGGATACCACCTCTGGAGAACGCACTAGGTCTGCTCATCGGCAAGACCGATTGTGCAGCTCATTGGAAATAAGAAAAAAAGTTTGCTAATTTTTCGTCACGCCATTAAAAAACAGCCTAATATTAATGACATCGTAACACAAAATTCAACCACTTAATTTTTTTTCTTCATACTTGTGATGTTTGCGATGCAAATTACTATTCGGAAGAAAATTTTAAACGGCATTTGACGACACACGATTTGACGATCAGTGTGCTGAAATAGCTAATGGTTTGGTTTTACAGTGCGCATATAGGGCAGTGACACTTAACCTAAAAACAAACACGAGTATAAGTAAACCGGCCATTGCACTCAATTTCCTTGTTTAATATGATTATTAAAATTAATATACAGCGATTATTATGAATTGCCGCATTCACTAATCGGATGGGAACGATGAAGTTAAGCGATGCAGAGAACTGTGCGGGTCAGAAGTTGTTTATTTCATCTTTTTACTGAAACAGTTAAGAGATTTGATCAAATTGCTCATTTTCTTCACCGAAATCACCCCACAATTGCAATTTCAACATCTTACGTAAATCGATCATCTAAAATAGGGATTTGAACAAATCTCTGTTTTTATAATCTCCCTCCCCCCCCCACATCAACAAGCAATAAAAATATCAATGTTTTTATTAAGTACTACGCATAATTTAACTTCATTTTAAATCCCATCGTATGACACGAATTGTTTTAAATAAACTGCTATGGATATAACTATGATAATTCTCTCTACACGTCTCTTCATTGCGCACAATACTGTTATTTGACTTCAATTTTTAATCACTTAACTTTTCAAAAAATTTTTTGAAATAATTGTTTTGAAATAAAATATGTTTACTAAAAAAGTATAAAAATTCGTTCCTGACAATTTTTTAGAATGCACGATTCAAGCAACCGTGTAAACAAAACCGTTAATTCTGATCAGGATGAGGCGGTTTCAATGCCGAGGATGTCAACCTCCATGCATCAAAAGGTGTCACAAGATAAAATTGAGTTAACAAGCCTTATGTACTAGTGAATTGGAATAATATTATTGCAGTGGTAGTAACACTAGATTACTCTCCCACCAGATTTTTATCTGGGATAGAATTCGATGAATGGATATCACAAGTTGATTCATTGCCGTTTTGATATAGACCTGGAGAGCTGTATTAAATTTACCAGATTTTGAGCGCTGGTCGTGAGACCTGCACTCCTGTATTGCTATTAGCAGTTAATTGTGTTCAAGCTCTAGCTGTGTGTGATCGAGACTGAGTAGCAAAAGTGCGAGGAGGACAATGTCGTAGTCACGAATGGAAAGACAACTGTTCAATGTGTATATAGGCGTGTCTAAATCTAAGTTGGCGTTACGGTCAGCATTGGTGTGTTCAGATCACATCCAAAGATGACCAATGTGGGGCCGAATGTCGACGATACCAAACTTCATCTATCAAAAAGCATCCCAAGATAAAATCGAGATTTATAAACGTGTTTTATAAACTAGTGAATTGGAATTGTATTATTGTAGTGGTAGCTGCACCACAAGGATTATAACAGTTGAAAGAAGATCTGGGACTCTGCAGCTCTAGCCAAGTGTAGCAAAAATGTCGGATTATTGAAATATATAAATTTTATTTACAAAATAATTTTATATTTTGAAAGACACAGACATATAATACCAGCCTACGTAGAAAGACATAATCACTAAATCCTTAATTACTAGTGAAATTATATTTTTACAAATTCTATGGGCGATACGGCGTTGAATTTAATTAACTTCACGTTAATTAACATTTTGAATTAGGTGGAATAAATTAACTCGATTTTAACACGTCATCTTGTTTATAAGTGATCCGCGGGAGGGGAGATCATAGGTCACAATCCGTGCATCGATGTTGAAAGTGTACTTAATCGTATCCGGAATTTTTTTACAGTTCTTGCATAAAACAGTTTTTTCTAAGAAAGTAAAGACTAGTCTCCTATTTATATACTAAAATTATTGCGTTTGTTTTGATTCTCCCATCCAAACCTTTTTCGTAGGATTCCGCTAAAATCAATTAGTAAACGTAAATAATTTTCCTCTACAAGAATTTCTTTTTTAAATGACATTTAAAAATAAAGGTTCATTATTATAAAAATTTTGGTGAGTCCCTAAACGTCATTTAATATTTTCGTTCATCCAACAGGCTGATATATTAGCTACATTTTTGAAAGCATCATTATGTTGTGCATAAGACAGATTGATAAATTCTAAATTATTCAATGAATTTCCTTATCGTTCATTTATAAAAGCATAAAAATGTTATTTACATAACAAACTAATTCAAATAGCAGAACGATTAATAAGTTTAGACGCTGATTCAGTTAAGCTTCTCGTAAAATGTAGCACATTAAGGAAATATCATAGAATTTCATCAAACAAAGAAACAACTCTTTTAGTTTGAAAATTTTTTTGTAGTGTATTTACCTATTACAGTAGTACAATATGAACTCACTATTAGTTTGAAAGATGGACAACATTAAACATTTGACTAGCTATTTGAAACTGTGACGCTATCTTCCTCTCACTGTTGCTACTTTGTCTCGATCACACACACTCTACTGCTAATAGCAACACAGGAGCGACCACGCACACAGTTGTGAACTTAAAACAGCTCTCACGACCAGCGCTCAAATTCCGGTGAACTTAATACAGCTCCCTCGGTCTGTCGCAAATTGGCAATGAATCAATCGGTGGTATCCATTAATTGAATAATTCTATCATAGATAAAATTGTGCTGGGGAGGGGGGTAATGTAGTGTAACTACCACTACAATAATAGAATTCCAATTCATTAGTATATAAGACTAGTTAACGTGATTATATCCTGGGGTATCTCTTGATAGATGACGGTTGAATTTGTCGGTTGCCTAGCCCCAACACTATTAATTTCTAGAACAATCAGCCTGAAGAACAGCAGATTAGAATAAGCAAAATAAATATCACAAAATCAATAAGGGATACAAAATTAAATTTGATGCCAAAATATTATTAGTGTCAAGAAGAAAAATTAATGAAGAATAATGATTATGTTAATAGAAATAATGAGTTATTAAGAAATAATGAAAATAAATGTTAATAAAAAATAAGGCAAATAAACGTTACCGGCTAATTTATTGATACGAAAATTATGTAAAATATTATAAAAATTAATATATTTAATGCATTAATGACTTTAACTAATTTTATGCTGATGACAATTAAAGCGATAAATCAGCGAAGATAACAATAATTAGAAGTCAGTGAGGAAAAACCGGATCTTGCTTCTAGCAACAAAAAAAGTCTACAAAACAGTCTGACTAAAACACAGGACATTTTTAATTTTAGCATGTAGAGAAATACGAAAAAGAAAATAAGATCATCTTATTTGCTTATTTGTTTCATTTTATTGTCTTGTTTTTTTTTAAATACAGAAGCTCTTTACTGAGAGAAAACAATGAGATTCCATTGGAAGAGAGCTTTATTCAGAATGTTTGAGTGCATGAAGAAAAAAATAAATAATCTTTGAATAAATACAGCCGAAAAAAATCATGTCGTTAAAAAGCGAACGGAATTTCGTTTCCAAGTGAAATAAGAGAAGTCAGCTCGAATCGAATTTCTTCCGTACTTTTGAATGATTGGAAAGATAGGATTTTGTAACAACTTTAAAAAGCTATAGGCAAAATGTTTAAAAACTTGATATTCAGGATGCAGTTATATTAAATAACATAGTATATGTTTATGGATGATATCAACTAGATGTTTTTGTTACATTTAATACTGAAATACTAAAAATAGTCTAAGAATTTATTGAATAAATGCTTGAAAAGTTTGCTCGAAAAAAGGAAAATAAAAACCCTGAGAACTATATTTCAATGGCTAGAAGGATCTCAATTTAGGATTAACGATAGCTGGGTGTCCAGAAATAATACTGAGTTCAGAAATAAATAAAGACTTCACTTGAGTTTTGGTCAGCGTATTTTTATTCATTCACACAATTACTGATCCAGCCTTGGATATCTAGGGAGTTGCTTACATTTCTGATCAAATACAAATTTATCGCTTCTTTGTGGACACTTTTCTTGGCCACTTTCATCTGCTTTCGGTCATCGGCATATTTGAGAATAACATATGGTTCATTTCGCTATAGAAGCACAAAGAGTGCTAAATATGGAACGTCGACTTGCATTCTCAATGCTCTCTCCTACCAATATGGGCCCGGAATTCGATAAATTTTTAACTTAAAATCACGAATTTAGAATTATGTCTTAAGAACTTAATGTATGCACATTGAGCGTAGTCAAGACGTTCAAATAATTCGGTCGATATTGAAGCCAGCATAAATAGGCCTATGCGGCGAAATTTGCGCATTTTATGTTCCTGAAACATATAAATGGCAGCACCTTTAAATTTTATAATTTTTACTCATTTGCTTACTTTTTTCAAACATTTTTAACTTTATCTTTATTAATTTTTCTTATTTGTTGGCGTCTCTTTATTATGCCTTAGTTTGTGTACTTTTAAGTCATTATTAAAACTAACTTTGTGAATGTTTGTCATTCCTTGCATTTGCATTTTAATTTTTATAATTGCTTTTTCTTATTTGATTATGGGGCCTCGGGGCACTGTCAGTTTTTTGGTTTCACCACTGACAACAGAAAGGGGCTCCTGTGTGTTGGCAGGCACTATGTCCCCTGAATAAGTGCTGTCCTGCTACCAGATATATCTTAAATTTTTGTTGTTTCATGGTAGAATTGTTTTTCTGACTTTTTAAATCAAAACAAAATAAATTTGGATTTGGCTGCTTTAAGCGCTTTTCTATTTTGATTTATTATTTTAAATGTTACTTACTTGTTTTGTCTTTTTCTGAATTTATAAATTAGTTTCATTCTTTGATTAGATTTAGGATTGAAAGGTATACAATTTTTTACATCATTTTACAGAAAGTAATTTTGTATGGCAAATTGTGTATGAAATCGAATTTTATCTATGCGACTTTTTTTTTTTAAAATTTGATACTTGAACTTATTCTTATTTCAAAATTTATGCCTGAATTGCAGATCTTCAAATTCGCTGGCAAATAATACTATGTTATCAACACGTTCTCTGTTACTGAAGACGAAGTCTATTTAATTCTTCTTTTTATAACTTGGATAGTAATTCTCATTATCAATTATTATTATGCACCATAAACCTGACAACGCACAGGAAATATACTTGTATTTCTTGGACCTGTATTTGAGTCCGCATGATATAGTTATATATTGTACACGGTTAAGCGGTTAAGAATTATTCTTGAAATTATTATCGGATGATATTTTCTTTTAATTGCAAATTGCATCTTATTTCCTGTCCATTTTACTACACCTTTATGATTACGAAGTTTTTTTTTCTTTCTTTTTCTTCTTCTTTTTTTTAGTTTTTGTGCATTGGAACAAAATAACAAAATTTTAAAAAACGGACACTTCATTTACGTTAAAAGGAGAAGTTAGTTTGCAGAGAGAGAAAGAGTCGTTTTCAATATAAATTATAAAAATACCATTGTTCACTCAATATTGTTTTTTCTAATTTTTTTCAGAAAGGAATAATTACCAATATTTGAAGTAGATTTCAAAACATTTTATGATAACACAAATTTCTATTTGAAATTGAGTCAAATTATTACTGATAACAAAAAGAGATAAAAGCATTTTACTTAAAATAAAATTATATTTATATTTTGTATATTTTCTGTTTATTTTACTAAATTGCCTAACGAATACAAAATTATATTTTTGTAACATAATATTTAAGATGAAGACTTTTTATTTTTTTGAAATTTTATTTTTTCGAAACCTATAATTACATAATACATCTTCCATCAAACTACCCAAAGCCTACTTTTTTAATTAACTTTTAAGAAACTTATTTACAAGAAGATTCCAAACATCTAATTATAAACATGTTAAGAGAAATACTTAATTATTTTGCATCTTATGAAACTTTTTCCTGAGGGTATATTTCAAGAAATATATTAGTCGAAATATAAAGCGGTGCGTCGTTTTTCTGAAGAATACTAAAAGTAATGAGGTTTTTGAATTAAATTCTTTTATAGACAAAGTTCCTGCCTCATATTTATTTTCTCGCAAATTTCGTAATTGCAAGCTTATAAAAATATAAAAATATTACAGACTACTATTTAATATTTCTAACTCTTATTTTAATTTTGCAAAATTTCAGTAATAAAAATAGGGATGGTAATTAATTGGGAAAAAAAATTTAGATGATGTTTAGAAGAAAATTTTGAAAATATTTATAATAATTTTGTACTCCAATGTTAATTTTCAAGAAAATATTTTATAATTAACACTTAAACTTATTAGTTTACTAGCTGTTTCTGGCAGTTAATTAATCCTCTTTTTATATACGTAGATTTCCAAGCATTTAAATTTTTAAAATCGTTCAATAAGAAATCAAGTCATTGTGTCATAGTCATAGTCAAGTCATAGTAAACACATATTGCTCATGTGAGAATGCATTTAATTTTCATTTTAGACATCTTTGTATGGTAGTGTGGGTATCGTGATTCATTTGTTTCTAAAACATTTTGTACAATATATGCTACAACAATTAAAAAATACACTTATTTTCTAAAGGGTGCATTAAATGGATATTAGATCAAATTAACAATTTTACTTATTTTTAAGGGTCATTTCGCAAAAACAAAACTAACTTTAACTTTTATTAAATTCTTTGAGAGGAAAAATTACTAAATGATTAGTAAAAATACCATATATTGTGGCTTTTTTTAGCCATTTTTACTGTTCTTTTTTTAACTAGAAATGCCGTTACCATTCAGTACCATAATTGTAAAAGAATTTTTCTTCATGTGCCGTTACATTAAATTATATTTTTTAAATTTTCTTTCCTTCAAAATTCATTGTTTACCATTCTAGATCAGTTTATGCTTTTGACTTAAAAAAATTCAGAACAGTTAAAGTTCGTTTTTTTCTTTGTCAATAAAAAAAAAACACTTACAAATAAAGTTCACTGACCCGCATGGTTAAAACTTGCGAATTACAGCACAGTCTGATTTTACCGAATTTGCCAATTTGAAAATGCTTATTGAAAAATGCTGATGCCAGTGGGGGGTGCTAGTGGATTGCCAGTGGCGGCTATCTCAAATTGAAAACAATAAGTTTTAAATTACGATTTCTTTTCTATCGCTTCCTTATCCTGCCTTTTATATATATATATATATATATAT
>NC_092210.1:86411051-86420093 GCF_043381705.1 Parasteatoda tepidariorum | reverse complement strand
ATATGGATGTAAGTTAATGAAAAAAAAATACTTCAAATATTTCTAAGATTTATAAGTTAAATAAATTTAAGTTACAATATATATTCTAATTTATGAAACTTTAGAACAGCTAGAAAAATAATGCTGTAACCACAGAAAAAGTCGTTTTTATTATGTAGAATCGATATATTCTTATCGAAATAAGGTCTCAAGTTTATCTTGAAATCCATAACTCAGATATGAATTATTGCTAGATAGGTCGTAGAGGAAAGAAAAAAAATTGGACGAAAGATTGAAATCATCTTTCCCTCTTATCCTCTTATCGAAATTTGATGCCGTTGATTTCAAGACTTTAAAATGTGGAAAAAGAATAAGTGCCAATATTCGCATTCTATTCAGTAAGAGCCAGAAGCTTCACGAATTACACTTGAAAAGAACAGTGAGAAGAGCTTCTATTGTTCTTTGAAATACTGTTCCTGTTCTATTTTAAGTCTGTCAAATTAGTCTCGTTCGTAGAGCTTAAAGCTTACCTATAAGCTTAGATCGAAATATTTTTCTTTAAAGTTTTTTTTAACTAAATAGCAATAAAATATGTTTATTTTTACAAATATAAATTAAATTGGAATTTATTACAAATTTCCTGAAATTGTTATGCTATCTCATTTACTTATTTATTTTTTTTATTTAATGAATGTGGTTTTAAATACTTACCTAGTGAATGTGACATTACTTCTGAATCTCTAAGATATTTTCTTTTATTTTGTTTCACATATTTTAAAATTTATCATCCTTTCAAAAACTGCATGGAAAAAACAGTATGGTGAAAACTTCCTCTATACGGTAAAACTTACCGTGTTTCTGATTCTATGAGAGCACCAAGTAGAGCGGAAATTTTTACCGAAAGGATTTGGTTATGACGTTTGGTAAAATTAATTATAAATTTGGCTTTATTATATGTGATAAACTTCGGTAAATATGGTAAAATTTGGCAATTTTATCATGATACATAAGTACATAGCAAAAATACCATTTATTCGGGAAAATTTAATCCTCAGTTTCGTATTTTTTACTACATGTATAATAATAAGAACTATAGTTTTAAAAACTGGAAATTCTGGTAAGCCCTTACTATATGATCCATACTTTAGTTTTATGAACCAAAATTATGACTTTTTTTTCAATCAAAGCTATTAGTACTATACAATGGGGTAATTTTACCCGAACTCTTTTCTATGCGCATGTTTTGATTGATTTAGTGATAGTCAATGATAGTTAATATCTGCATTACTTCAATACCTAATTTAAAAACAATAATCAAAAGTAAAAAGAAAATTTGTAAAAACAAGTACATTCTGCTTTCCATTTCATACAGTTTCATAGAAAAAACATTATGAATATTTTTACAATAATAAACTTTCTAAATGTTGTTACAGGATTAAATGGTGTAACAAAGAAAACTATTTGGCTCAGAAAAAAACTTCACAGGAGCAGTGGATCCATATTAGTAGTTTTATGGCTCACAAAACCAATAAATTTATTTTGTTCATTATTAGTGTTTTTCTAACTGTTTGTTTTTCATTTATTTGCTCAAAATCAATTTTCAAATATTTGCACTTACAAATCAGCAATTAAAAATAAAATTCTACTAAGAAAATGCGTTGCTTTTTCTGATAAGAATACTTTTCAAATTAAATGTATTGCTTTATTGTATAATATGATACAAACTAATACTTATTATGTACTGCACATAAATATGTCTTGGGGTATGAAAATAAGAAGTAAAAAAAAAATAGAAGGAAGTTTGAAGTTATAATACAAAGTTGGACAATATTTAGAAATCATATCTCAATGCATAACAGCTCTTTTTTTCGAATTTCTAAGACCTGTATAGTTGAAATTTTATTGATACTTACACTGAAAAATATACCAAATAATATTTAGTATGGAAATTGAGTATTATATAAAGTAATTCAATTAAAAATATATTAGCTAAGTCTATTTTAGAATATTATATGCAAATAAAGCAGTCTTTTACTATCTGACTGCAATATATTTGTAAACACATTTCCTATGACCAATGAATACATAAGAATACAGATGGGTACTTTAATTAATGTTAAGTAATTAATGTCCTGAATGCAAGGAAAATGAAATGAATAAATGTTTGTAGATGCTAATGGAATACTCAACGATATTTCTGTTTAAGTTCTACAAACATCTTTAAGTGTATGAATTTTCAGGAAAATTTTGTAACGAGTTTAAGGGCTGAAAAATTTTTGTACCGTTTTAAACTATGTAAGTTTATATGAGGAAATGTAAATTTAAGCACAAAATTGGTCGTATAGTTATTGAGAAATAGAATTTTAAAATCTGGTCTTTTCGAATTTTTTTAGCTCAGAAACTATTCAACCAATTCACACAACTATCATACTTTCATTTATTTTTATAAAATTACATAGTTTAATTTAATAATGAATATAGTTTATCTTCATTTAAGTTGAACTTCTAAAAACTGGTTATCTTTAATCTAATAACGTAAAGTCAGTAGTATGGTAACAAATAATAATATGATAAAAGTTAAAATATTTTTAATGATTTAACTATGAATACATGAATCTCAGTTTATGATCATCATGAGTTTACGATTTCAATAAGAGATTCTTTCGAAATTCTTTCGAAATTACCCTAGTGTATGGTAATGGATGTTTTTGGTTAAAAAAAATTAAAAATTAATAGTTTAAATTAATGGAACCAAACTATGCGGTATTTAAAACATTCATTCTTTAGTTTTCCCATTAATATGATAGCGTAATGGTTTATTTTAATTCTCCTTTCCACATATTAGGGAAAATTACACACTCGTAAAAAATTAACAATTGAAAAGTGAAATTAACCGAATAAATGTTTTTTGTATCATAAACAAAGATATAACGGTAAAATTACCAAATTTTACCATGTTTTATAATACCATATATTTTTTTTATCAAAATTACTCTCAAATTGCTATGGTAAAGATCAGTAAGCTTTTTAAAGTTCCCATTAGAGCCAGAAATGTAGCAAATTTTATAAATTTTACCATATTCTTAAAGTTTGATAAACTTTTATTCTCAGTGTGAGAAAAGTTTTTTGCATATCATTTGTCTACCTTTTATATTTTGTATAAATATAATAAGAAAAAAGAAGAAACGAACAATATGTAGTGTTGAAAGCTTTGAAGGATTTTACAATAGTTTGTGTTAGCAAAACAGATGGAGTTTTAATTATAAAACGATAGGAATTAATCTATGTATGGAAAAGCAAATGCTTGCCTATCTGCATGCGTGTCTATCTCTCCCGTTCTGAGTTATCCGATTGCTTTGTAATTTGGTTCAGTGACAGTTTATGAAGTACGAGGAAGATCAATTTCGATATGAATCGTACGAACGGATATCACAAAAACGATAATGGATGAGCATTACGTATTATTGCAATATTAACTGCTGGTGATTCTCTCTGTATTTTTCAATAACTTAAAATATTATATGTATGAAATCTGCTAGATGACATCTCTGTCTTAATCCGCATTTAACTCCTGAAGAAGGTGACAGTATGGAACTTTATAAAGCTTTTTGAAACTCTTCGTTTGTTTCAATCAGATTTTTACGTAATTCTATGAAAATGAACTTTGTAAGGAGAACAGGAATCAAAATATTTTTAAATTGAAGCTATTGTCTAAATTTCTAGTGTGGAAATTCGTATCGATGGGAAAAATATTGTCTGCTATTGGTTTATCATGTTCAATAACATAATTTTCAGTTATGAACTATGAATTATCGTGTGTACAGTGAGCAAAAAAATGACTCAGTAGAATAATTTTTGATCTAACGATCTAATCTTTATGTTCTAGGATCCAATCATAATGGTTTGAAGGGTTGACCTTCAATATGCTAGTTAAATAGTGCAGACGATATTTAAAGTTACAAAAGCAAGCACAAAAGCGTGCTATCTCTAAACATAACCTTACAGTGTTCGACATATTCGGAATTTTACGTTGCTCGAAATTCCCATATTGAAGATTTAATTTATCAGGAGCTATTCGACCGATTTTAAATATTGTATTGCAATCATTATCTTACAAATATGTGTATTATACTGCATATATTGCAAAGAGTGTATTGCAATTTGCCGAGTGAAATCCCATTCTTTGAAATATTGAAAACCTTTAAATTTTAATTCAAAAGTTTTTTCGACTATTATTAAATAAATAATAAAAAACATAAATATTTTCAAATAGTTAACTTTTGGATGGAATTTTCTTTGAATGAACAAATTTTATAATTTCAAGTAAATATTTTTCAATTCTCTAAGAAAGTTCTCAAGATATGGCGAAATTTGCAAAAATTAAAATTAACATTAAACATTCCAAGCTTTGGACCTCCATCCTTACCAAGCTATTTCCATATTTTCTTACAAGGGGCCAGATTTCCTTAATTTAGAGCTTCAATACTTTTAGGATCAGGAATCCGAATACATCAAAAAAGTATGTCTCTTAAGAAAAAGAACGTTTTTATGACTGATTTCGTAACTTAAAATAACGACTGTACTTATTAATCAGAATATGCCAGATCAATCCCTTGAACAAATAAGATTAAATCGGTGAACGTAATGATTCAATCATTAGATCAAAAGTTATTCAGGTTGCTCCATTTTCTTTATTTAATTATATATTCTATTTTTCTGCTCTCAGCACAGATGATAATATTGATAATAAAAAAGTGCAAATCATAAACCAAATGCATATTCCGTGAAATAATTAGTAGCAGAGCTAAAAAATTATTTCTTAATCGCGTAACTCTAAGATCATCAGAAATATTTGCAAAAAATATCATTACCGTTAGTTAATATCCTCAATATTGATTGTAACAACTCATTTAGTATTGAGAAAACAACCATAAGTGCAACCATAAGTTCTTTTTTATTATAAATGTACTTCTAAAACTGATTTTGATGAATTTAAACATGTAAATCATAAGAAAGGGCTGCAGATATTAGTGGAATAAAAAAAAAAATTAAGTACCATTAAAACTGGAAAAACTTGAGGCAAAAAAATTACTATACTTATTACTTCAATAATATCATGTTATGGAGAAGAGGAGAGAAAATTATGGACTATTATTCCTCAGAGATCATTTGTATTAGGGCTAAGGAATTTAAAGAAAATAATTAGGAGAATTGTTATTCTAAATATATTTCGATATAATTTACATTGTAAAAGCAAAGGGAGCTTTTTAAGAGAATTTTTTTGCAGGGCTAAGAATTGGTTTAGAATAATTTGTAACTGAAATTATAATTATTTTTTACTGGAATGATAGGGATAAAATAAGGTATTTTAAGTACCGTATTACTTTGTCCATGAAAATACTTATAAAACATTTATATCACGGGTCCTTATTTTTGCGAAATACATCCTGTGTATTCATATCACAGAATCAGAAATATGCTTTTCTTTCATTTGAGAAACGTCGGATTCCAGTATTAAAAATGTACAAACAGCATTAAAAACTATATCCTTATTGACTTTTCGTAAATACATATGATGGTAATAATTTTTGTTTACTTTTCACAAATAAATAAATACAGAGTCAGAAACCCCAAATATTGCGATCAGAAACTGAAATAAATATTTGAAAAAATAATGTATTGGGAAAAGGATTAACGCAAAGGCATTGAAAATGAGAGTATTTTGCCGGACATTTTTATCCTCGAGGCCTTGTCAATAAAACTTCTATATACGACACTTTAATCTTATATCTTCAAAACTAAACACTGAAGGAAGAGCTCATTAAAGATGATGTCAACGAAAACTCAAGTCAATCGATCACTTTATGAGCCGTGTTCTTCTCATGAAAGGTACATTGCATAATAATTTATCTTTTCTTGCTCAATAAAAACATTCCAAAAGGTGTAAGGAAAAAAAATAATATTTACTTAACGACAATTTTTTAAACTAAAAAAACTAATTTAGTTGTCTTCAGTTTTTATTTTCTGGGACACACAAAAAAAAAATAAATCTAAAGAATTAAGCCGTAAGAAAACAGCTTTCAATTTTTTTCGAAACGTGTATTCTTGTTTAAGACGGAAATACTTTCTCGTTGTTTGATCCTATGTCAATCGTATGTCCACCTGATCAATAAAATAAGATATATTTTAAAAATTTCTCTTATTTTGATTAATGTGAACGTTCCAATTTTAATTTTTAATTACATATATTTTAATAAATGATTATTTTTAGAATAAAGAAATGTTACCAAGACGGTAAAAAGTTGTATTGCTTTAATTTCATACATTAAATGAAAATAATAAATAGAGAAATCCAAAATGAACATGATTTTTTTGACAAAAGAATTGGCTATTGTTTTTCTTTTTTTAATTAGGTTTAACATACGTATTATTCATAAATCTTTAGAAAAAATAAACACACACACACACACACACACACACGCGCGCACACACACAGATATATATATATATATATATATAATCAATCGAAAAATCAAAATACACTCACTGATTAAAATAATTTTTTTTTCCAATGGCAGGCACTGAATTTGAATCGTTGCCTATACTATGCCAGAATTGTTGCTCATTTCACGTTACCCTGTGGGCACCTGGGAACCAAAGTCACGGAGGCGAGTAACATTGCCCACGCCACACTGCCACAAACCCGTTTAGAGGGTGGGCTACATTCACACACCATACACTCACACAACAGAGGACAGCACAAAGAGAGAGAGAAACATCCATGCCGGCAGAAACATCTAGTCAAGCACGCTAACCGCTCTGCCACCAGGCCGGTACTGATTAAAATATATTTCTTAGCTGTATGTCTCCAAATGTTCTTCACAGTTACTTATTATTATTTAATCCTTAAAAATTAATTATTGTAAGCATAAATAAATTTTAACCTTTTAATTGCCGTATTTAGAATAATCTAAATGATATGAAATTTTATAAGTTCACTGCTAAAAAATATCCAACTGAAAAATATCTTGTAAAATAAAGAAAAAATGAGTGAAAAAAATAAAGTGTGTTAACGATGTTTCATTTTTGAAACTTGAGCATTTAGCAGTTACTTTTTTTTACTAACAGTAGTTACGCTTTAACTGCGTTCTAACACTTATTTTCGGGAGGAATAGAATGGTGTCCTCTTAGAAGGCTAAAAAACTTTTGAATTTCAATGTCAAAACATTTTTGCAAAGTGTATTCAAGTCTTTTCATTTCTTTTGTCTCATCAAATGCACCTTCTTATTCAACTCCTCTGCATTTGCTCCCAGAATTGGATTGTTTACTTTATTTGCTCTAAAATTACTTATAAAAACTATATCACTACGCAGCAGACATAGAATGGAACAATTGGTTTTAAAATATTTTCATTTAGGTTTTACTATTAACTAATTTCTTATCAATCTCTTGGTTTGTTGAGCTTTGACTGAGAAATCACTAAATCTTCATTTTTGAATCAGAAAAAGTTTTTCAGAAGTCATCTTGTATTGCATCTCACTCTCTAAGAGCAAACAACATTTACAAATGAGACAAATTAAAAAAAATATACCGTGCCAACTGTAATTTAACCATTCTATAGCAACATATGCATCAAAACATATGTAACATATGTAAATAATGCAACATATGTAACATAACATATCTAAGCAACATATGTAAATAAAATAAATCGTTAGAATAACGCAGGAAATTTATTAATAGCAGGAATCTATTCCATACTAAGCTAAATTTCAATTCTATTGTTGTCAAATAGCACAAGTAAAAGTATAACACCACTATAAAAAGCATGACCTTATCAGGCATAATCTCTTACATCTCTGTATTTCAAAAGAGAAAAATACTGATAATGAATGAATGCCATTTTTCAAGAAAATTTAATGTTTCTGAATAAGTGTCCTAATAGCAATTGAGTGACATGCACACAGTGAATTATATGATATCTGATGATATCTGATCTCAATGAATTATATGATATCTGATGATATCTGATCTCAGTGAATTATATGATATCTGATGATATCTGATCTCAATGAATTATATGATATCTGAAAATATAACCATTAAAATGCACAGAACTCGTAATAGAACTCTTAAAGTCCCAAAAATGGAAGAGTTGCTTTTAAACTAATATTTTAACTTTAAAATAATTTTTTTTTTTTTTAATTTGAATTGAAATTTAACTGATGGTAATATTATCCTTCCAAAATAGTAAATATTGTAGTCGTCTTATAGAAGCGGAATTTTAGGTAAATAATAATAAAATCGGAAGGAAAATTAACTAACCAAATGCTTAATTCATCAAATTTACAAATTCTTAAATTCATAAAAAGTTCAATAATGGTAGAAACGGAACCAAACTAAATGCAAAATATTTTTCAAAATGTGAATTGTAAATGCAGGAACAAAACTTTTTATTCAGACTTTAATTACTCATTAAATTCTAACTCAAAGTCCATATTCTATTTTTAGAACATTGCCATAGAAGCGGTTAATTTTGTTAATGCGGCACTCCCACTCAATACTTTGTTACTCACACTACTGTACTATCTATCAGGTGGCAATACTCACGTTATTTTATAGATATATTTTGCCTAGGCTATATTAATACAATGTTAGAATGTTCGTTTCAACTGAAGACCTTATTTTGTTTTTCGGCTGTTTTTAATGTTTTCTTCAGATTTTAACAGTTTTTCTTTAAAAAAATATATATAAATTTTTTTTTGTGTTTTTAACGTGATATTTATTACTTAATGTGGTCTATTTTGCTTCAAAAAATATTTTCTTTCGCTTTCTCCTCATGCTATTGTATTGAGATATTTCGCTTTGGCTATATTGATTTGATTCAATATTAGAACTCCTCTTTGCAGATATAATCTTGGGAACTGATGAAGAGAATATATCTTTTCTCCCCGGATTTTTATTTAAAAAAAAATTAAAAATTTCCTTTGTTTCTTCTCATTTTTCAGTAATGTTTTCCACACTTTCCTTACATTTCATTTTGAACTTATATATATATATCTA
>NC_092210.1:86401667-86411004 GCF_043381705.1 Parasteatoda tepidariorum | reverse complement strand
TAAAAAAAACTTAAGTTATCGTAATGCCATTAGATGTACAATATTTTTGGTTAATCCTTCAGGAGCAAACACAAACAAATTCGAGGGTTTTCCAACTCTGGAACACGCAACATATAATTGACCGTGAGAAAAGCACGGGTTTTCTAAATCTAAGCCACAAATTGTCATTGTTTGACCTTGTGACTTATTAATAGTCATAGCAAATGCTAAGCGGATTGGAAATTGCAAACGTTTGAATGGTATAGGCGAATCTGAAGGAATCATTGGGATCCGCGGTAGAAGTACAACTTCACCTTGAAATTTTCCACTTAAAATAGTGGCTTCCAAAATGTTACCCATGATTTTTTTATGACCAGTCGCGTGCCATTACACAATTTCGGAGCATTCAAATTTCTAAGCAAAATTATAGGTGAACCAATCTTCAATCTCAAATTATGGGGTAGCATTCCAGGTAAATCTAGTGAATTTAAAAACTCGGCAGAATAGTTGACAACTTCATCAGGATCAACAATAGTGTCAATCGATTTGAATGTAATTTCACTACCAGGCAATGATTGTTGTACTTTAAAATTGATTGCGTCAACATCTAAATTTTTTGCGGCTAAAATAGCTCGCTCACGTAGCCATGCATGATTAGTATAATTATGTGGCAAATCTGGAAAGATACTTTTTATTAACTCCTCTTTGGTAGGCACCATGATGCAAAAATTCTGTGGGAGTCGAATATATTGTGTATCTTCATACAATTGAATATTACCATTGCCAATGTCTAACAGTTGTTCAGAGAATCTTGACGCTAATGGATCATTTTGAACTTGAACACGCATATTAAGAGTAAGGCATAATTTACTGACACTTCGCCACAGATAGGATTCTTTCAAACATGCGTTTATTTCGTCCGCATATGTCGCACGTGGAATAACGGGTAATGTTTGTCTGAAATCACCTGACAGCAGCAGTAGAGCACCACCTGAAAGCCGAGTATTATCTTTGATATCTTTTAGGGACCTGTCGAGAGCTTCAAGCGAATGCTTGTGGGCCATTGTACATTCATCCCAGATAATAATCTTACATTTTCTCAAAACTTCAGCTATGCCTGAATGCTTCTTTATGTTACACATTGCTTTGGGATTGGTATGAATATTCGAAGGTAATTTAAGTGCTGAATGCGCTGTCCGTCCACCATCAAGTAAGGTTGCTGCAATGCCTGATGAAGCAATTGCCAATGCAATATGATTTTGAGATCGAATGCGCGCAAGTATTAGTGAGATGAGGAATGTTTTACCAGTGCCACCTGGTGCGTCCAGAAAAAAAATCCACCTTGTTGTGCTGCAATTGACACGTTAATTTGATCATATATACTTCGTTGCTGAGCACTAAGCAATCGTTCATTGTTAGCAACAAAAGTAGCCAGAGAAGTCATATCGAACTGGTGTTCACGTTGAACGTCGCTGTTGATGATATCTGCTGCTTGGCGGATTGGAGCTGGCATACCAAAATTTATGAGCGGCATGTTCAAAATAAGAATACAAATATCCTCAATCATTATTAATGCCACGTTATATATTTCTGCGGAGAATTCAATGCTGAGATTTTGATTAGTAATTCTTATCCGATGCAAAATATCCTCACTCATTGAGTCTTTATATTTAATCCACAGAGCAGATGCTTCAGACGGAAAACACGTTGTCAATATTATTGAAAATAATTGACGAATTTGCTGTGGAGATGAGCTCAGTGCTGCATCTGCAAGTGTGAGGTCCCAATGGTTATCATCCTCCAATAAATGTAACTCACGACGCGCATCAAAGAAAGTGCCGTATAAAGTACAGTTGACTTTTCGCAAGTATTGGAAGGATGTCGGTCCAGGAACGTTAACCAATAACAAACGCAGAAAAAAGCATTCGCGTTGCTTGGGATGAACTGTATATAATCATCCTAAAGTATTTGTCAAAACTATGTCGGCAAATCCTGGGATGGAGTGCCTCGTTTCCGTGGTTCACAACTTTTTGATTGTTTATTCCATAAAAAAAAATTTAGGAACATCAGCATACATTAATGTCTTCACCAACAATATCTTGTCGATTACAAAGGTTGAAAAATTCAGTAAGAGTTGTTTCTGGAGTTTTTAAAGCTTGTTGTTAGTGCATTCTGTTCTGTGAAATAAACACGCTGTCCATTTTCAAGATGCACAGCCAAATGTACAACAGCAGGATCCCTTTCATGTATAGGAAATGTAAAAATTCGCCAAATAGCTTCATTACTACTTATGTATCGTCCCATTTGATAATGTGTTATTTCGTCATTCTTATTTACATTTTGAACAGCAAATATAGCTTTATCACTGCCCTTATGAACGTACTTACAAATGTACTTGATAGACTTCACCGAACTGCATAACTCAACGTTTATGTGTGCTTTATAGGTTTTGCACAGCAATGGTGAGTATGGAACCACCCAGCGATTATCGATGTCAACTCTTACACCGTTTGATAGACGCAATTCATATGATTGACCGCCATTGTCTACATCTCTACGACGGTAAGATGGATAACCATCGATATTGGTGATAGTGTCAGTTTGACATGGTTTAGGAAAACGTTTCGTACATTTTCCATTATCCATACATGGTGACGTCATGTTGAGAGAACCACATGGACCATGGATCATATTAGTAGTCACAATGTCAAACAATTCTTGATCAACATTCGGATTTGGAATTTCCGCTGAAATAATTTTGTCAATTTCTTCTGGGCGTACTTTGTCCACCAACCAAATCAAAATATGCGCATGAGGTAAACCTCGTTTTTGCCATTCAACAGAATAAAGCCAACATCGTGTTTCACCAAATACCGAGTGATGTGTAATCAATTTCATCAGAGATTTCAATTTTTGTTTGAACACACGTGCAATGATATCATGGCGATGCATCGATGTTTGACCTGATAACAGCAAATTTTTAATTTCATCCCAGTTTGGATTACACGTAAATGTGATAAAAAGATCTGGTCGGCCGTATGCGCGTACGTAAGTCATGGCGTCTTGAATATATTCTTGCATATGACGCGGACTACCAATGTATGATGATGGAAGAATATATGCGGTACCGATGTTGTTGATATCATTCGTTGCATCTACGTTACCGATTATGGCGTCACGCAAATGAATGTACTCTTCAGAACGAAGTTTCGCTTGATTAAATTTTATATAACGCAATCTCTCACTTTCGATTTTTACATACATATCAACAATGTACTGATGAAATAGCTGTCTGCATCGGAGAATGTTATTATCTTCATTTTCACGAATCATCAACCGGTATGCGTAGAAGTTCATCGCACTAACTTTCTTGATTAGTTCTTCACCTGTAAATAAAACTATTTATAAGATAAACAGAAATAATTGGTTAAAAAAAATTATAAAATAATCTATAAGTTGTGCCTGTTGTTGGATTCCTTTGTTTAATATTTAAATGATATCCATCTTCTCCTTCCCAAAATATCAACGGATATTGCAGTGCGTCGTAAGAACGATGATTGTCTTGAATTATTTGTATTGTATTATCTCTGCGTTGTATGCGAATATCTCGACGTTCACATGGGTTACCAGCCATAACAACTGCAACTTCATTAACAGTTGGAACATTATATGTGCCTGCGTACTTTCCATAGGGCACTTTGTCTGCTTTAATAACAATGCCGTAGTTGTCGTTTTGCAGTTTGTTGGAAAGAGTCTTGAACAATCGCATCAAATGGTTATGGTTGTGCAAGAACGTTTCCAAAATGTTCACAATTTCTCGTTCCTCCATCTGCTCTATATGGTTGTATACGCACCGTGTATGAGTTTGTAGCTCCTCATCGCCCATAAAGTAAATTTGTAAGAATTTTGGATCGACATTAGGCATTGGAAGCAATGAAACAATTTGGTGGTACACTTGACCTTGAATCTTAAATGTAGATTCAAAATTATGACCATCCTCATTATGAAGAATTTTTGTTGTTCCAAATGATGTCATTTGAAAGCAAGAATTGAATTTACGAATTTTCCGCAAAAACAATTTTGACTGAGATGTGGCTCCAGCTAATAATGTTTTCAAAGATTCCGGTGGTGGATTTAACGGTCGAAGTGAAATTTTTCCAGATGCGCAACATAAACCAGCTGATTCACCTTTGTACTTTAAAGCATGACAGTATTGACACTTGTTGTCCATACTACCGATTAAGATTAATGCATGTGACGAATAGTCTATTTCAGGATCATATTCAAACGCAAGACGATTAAGTGATGCTCGTATCAATGCTCGATTATCTTGCATTCGCCGTTGGTTACGTTCTCTGTTTTCGTTGGTCGCTCGTTGGCGTATCTCTCGCTGTCTTAATGCATTTGCACGAAGACGTTGATTGCGTTGCTCTGAATTTTCATTTTCACGTGAATCTCTGAATTTCTCACTCTGAATTTTCATTTTCACATTATCCGTCAAGTGTTCTTCAACTGTTCTATTCAATCAACGATCATGGACCAATTGTGCGTTTCGAGTACGTCGATCAATATTTCTTGCTCTTCCACGAAGACGTGGCATTTCTTTGTAAAACAAAATACTGTAAATTAGTACATAAAAATATTAGTAATTTATTGAAAATGATATTTTAATTAAATAACAGGACTGAGAAGATTTATTGTACCAAATTTTAAATAAAAAATTTGTAATTTTATTTTTTTGCTTTTTTTTATTTAATATTTCAAATAAGAATTTTTAAATAAAAACAATTGAAGAAGTTTTATATGGAATCAATTAGCTTCACAAATAAATTTATAGGTTAGAGTAGTTGTTAACCAACGCACGTATAAATTCGATCTAAAATAATACAAAATACTCACTTCAATTCCGCACTGAATCTACAAAATGTGTAGTTTTTTACATTTTTAAAATGCACACATCAAAACTCTTCAAACACAATAATAACACGAACTTACAAATTCTATTCAACGACTCTTTTTTCTGCTCCCTATTAAATTATATGTGTATCAAAACAAGCTAAAAAAATATTTACAGAAAAACAGAAGTTTTATGACTTTTATTATTTTTTTGCTAGTGAGAGCCAAAACAATATGGAAATGAATGAGGGAAAACTGGATCCTACCACGTGATTTCCCGGCCAATAAAAATGTAGCGTTAAACGTTTAACGCTTTCTTGTTGGAAGTCGCATAAGAAGTATAACTTTTAAGAAGTAGAATTTTTCCCACTCAATAAAAAATTAATTAAAAAAACAATTGAAATTGGACCGAATTGTGAATCTAAACCATTCTCGANTATATATATATATATATATATTGTCAGTCTACACACCACATCTACATCCACATCTACACACCTAAAAATCGCCCTCCTAAGATTGTTTAGCAAAAATATGTTTAGCATACCTGATGACAACCATGGCCATTTCCCCCATTTGTAATAAATCACTCTCTTCGCCGATTTTCTACTTTCAAATAAAGTTTTCAAAAGAAGTCGATGTTATTCTCTTGAGCAAGCTTGAGACAAAAATGCCTGATAGACACTTCCTCATATGTCATCGTCTACAATTGATTCAATATCGCTCAGAGTATTGCAATACGATCCATCATCGTCCTGATACTTAAGTGCCCGTCATGTTACTCTGTCACTACTATTTTTTCTAACCTTAAAAGTTTTCCCTCTTCTAATTTCATTGGAGTATCTTCGGTTGTGTAAAACAAACGCATGAAAGGAAAATAAATGTTTTTTAAATTGAATAACAAGACTGTTATTAACATAAAAACTGAGTTAGGTTTAATTTCGATTCCCTAATATTAACAAACATAAAATATCATGATAAAATTAAAAACAATTTCCACACTTTGTTTATTACATAGTATAAAACCTTATGTGATCAAAAGTCCTTTCCAAAGCGCTTCGGAAAAAATTACGGATCTTTTTAATGTCTTTTCATAGAGCCAGAAACATGGCCAATTTTATAATATTCTGGTAGTTTTGGTCATACTTTTTTTTCTCAGTATACGATGCGCAAAAAAAAACGGACCATCCTGAATAACTTTTGATCTCATGATCGGATCGTCACGTTCTAGGACTCAGTCTTAATGGCTCGAGGGAGTGACTTCAAATATTCTAATTAATAAGTGCAAACAATATTTTAAATTACGAAATCAGACGCAAAAAGGTACTTCTTCTGAATAAACATACCCTTTTTTCAACGGATGTGGATTTTTAACCCACAAAATCTAGGGGAGTAGCCGCAATCAGGGAAATATTTTCTCCATAGTAGGGTCAGGAGAACGATTCAAAGTTTGGACATCTTAATTGCGTATTATGCCACATCTCGAGATTTTAAGTGACAATTATAAAATTCATTTGTACAAAGATAATTCAATACAAAAAATAGATTTTAACAAACATTTAATTTTTTTTATTATGATATTAAATAATAGTCGAAAATTTTTTTAATTGTAAGATATACAATTTTCGCATAATTTTAAAGTACGCAATTTTACATTCCAAAATACAAGATTTGAGCGAAATCGGTTGAATTGTTCTTGAAAAATCGAATTTTAGACATCTGCCATTTTTGAAATGCAAATTCTGAAAAGTTATTCAACTAATTTTAATAAAATTTTGCATTTTGTCATGCGAAATTATATTCTTTAAAATGATGCAAAAAGTAGTATGCTAAAACAATTCAAAATGTAACAATATGCAATTAAAATTTTTTTAATCATTCTACTCGAAAAAATTAACTCTTTTATAACTAATTGCAAAAAAAAATGTTCCATTCGTTTAAAAAGTTCTCGAGATGTAACAAAATACGCAATAAGTAAAATTAAGATTACATGCTCCTAACTTTGAAGCGCTCTCATGACCAAACTATTGGGACCATATTTTCCAGATTGCGGCTAGCCCCTATATTTTTGGGGTCAGAAATCTCAATCCATCAAAAAATCAGAGAAAGTTCGTTTTTGTGTCAGATTGCGTTACTTAAAATATCGTTTGCACTTATTAATTAGCATATTTGATTTCACCCCATCGCGCGATTAAGATTGAGTCCTAGAACAGGATGATTCGATCATTAGATCAAAAATTCAGGTTGGTCCGTTCCTTTTTTGTTCACTGTACATACATGCAACCATACGCATATTGTTGCTCTATATTATATGAACATAGATCATGCAAGTTGTAAAATAATAAAAGGCTCTGTTATTCATTAATCTGTGATCTATTTTCTTGTGCTTTTCTTTGTAACAGCCTTAAACATAATTTTCAACAATACTCTCGACATATTTAAATAAATAAATTAATTAATTAAAAAAAAACACTTGTAGTTCCATTCGAATTTGTTCAGTTGAGCCGGATGTAAGAGGCTTTTAGTACCATTGCTTTACTTTCCACCATTCTATATATTATTTTTTTTAACGGTAATTGATTTCTTGACTTTAATCTTATAACTTCGCAAAACATTAAAAACAAAACGATTTTTTTCAATATGACATTTTTAAACTTCATTTAATATAATATCTATATTAGTTAACTTCTGCATGCCAAACAGTAGAATCAAAGATCCAGCATTTTAAATTAGATAAAGCCTTTTCAATATACTAGAACTCAATATCATTTATTCATTGTGGAGAACTTGCGTTAATTTGAGTTAACCGATTTAGCCTGTGACTTTAGCCCGAAATAGAACCCACGAAAAAAATTTAGCTGAGCAGCATACTGACAGAAATACAAGGCACGAGGTAAACTGTTATATTTCATCAAAATACCAATAACTTAATTAGGGTTATTAAATATTTTGTAGTGCGTTGTTTTTAAGTATTATGCTATTTAAAAAAAATGTAAAGAAAACTATGATGAGTTATCAAAAATTTATGTTGGCATCCTTTAAGGCTGATATAGGATTAAATTAATTAATTACTTTTATGTTGAACGGAATTATGTTGATTAAAAACAATAAATTAGACATACTTTTTTATTATTAGAGAAAAGGGAAGAATAATAATATTAACAATAAAACATTCAAGATTAACCCTTATTTTAGAATATTTTTTTTTAATAACACTCTTTCAATATGAATTATAAATTCGATTTAATCTATAAAAGTTTTAAAATAAAAAAGTAACAATTTCACTCTAAAAGCAAAAACAAAAGCAAAGGTACTCATACACTTACATGATTTCTTGTGTGACCTGACTTAAAAAGCACATGCTTTTACTGAAAATATTTATACCCAGAAGGCATTTCAGAATCTGCTTCTTCCTTTGAAAGTAATTTTATCGATTTTTTTTATTTTATTCTAGTTTTACTTATAACGTCTTGTGAAGAAAAGATTTGATTTCCCATTTATATTATTCTTTAATGAAACAGATGAAATTTGCCTTGTTTCTGAAATAAAAGGGCTTTGGTTAAATATTATTTTTCAACATTTTCGTTTTTAATGGCTTCTTTTAAAAACTTATTTTTAGAAATAACGTAGGAGAAACAATAAAATTTAGTCATACGGCAGGATAAAGACTCTTTTTTTTCCTAACATAATATGTAGTTTAGAATTAGTTAGTTACATAATATGGAATAGTTGCGAGATTGTTTCTATCAATCAGACATTTTTGAATCAAGGAAACATGGATTATGATATGGTGTTGTGTTGTTTATAGCGATGCTTGGATAAGCACAGCTCGTAAGCCATTGGCATTTGGAGAATTAAGTCGATACGAATTCCGCATTCGGCCTGCACTAACCACTGTGTTGACGTAAAATTTCCTCAGTAGTAGACGGATCATGGGCTAGAGTCCCCTTGAGTGGTTTTAATCTCCATGTAATGCAAATGAGAATTAGTTACCTCAAAAAGAAATCCACGAAGGAATTTCTCCCAATACTTGATACAGAACTTCCCTTCTCTTCTGAATTACGTTCAAAATTACGAAGCTACAGAGTTGAACATTAGTAGTCGTAAAGCCAAAAAATTTGGTTGACTGTTCAACATGGGTTACAACATAGATCTATAACCCAGAAATTATTTTTTGATCAAATTGAGCTATGAGCTAGAAACTATCACTGATGCTTTCTGCGATATATATTTGAAAAACAGAATCACTTATGATAAAATTTAAAACAATGTCTAACGCTTCACCAATCAGAAAATTCCATTCCGTTATTCGTTCATTCCACTCGAACTGCTCGGCGTAGAATGTTCTAATGCTGACAGTGACTTTTCTCAGTTATGGGACTATCTATATGCCAAATTTCATCGCTGTCAGTCTGATTTTTTAAGTGTCTATAAAGGACATCCGCACACAGAGAAGATATAT
>NC_092210.1:86383375-86401061 GCF_043381705.1 Parasteatoda tepidariorum | reverse complement strand
TATATATATATATACCAAATCTTAGCCTAGGATGTTCTGGACACATTTTATGGTCAGATAAATTATGATCCATCGAATACTTACCATTATAGTGAATTTTAAGTGTATATTGCACCGTAATTTAAAAATCAGAGTTTCCTGTCTAAGGATAACAATTCGAAATTGATTTTACTTTTGCTCAAATCGCTGGAAGTATGTTATTGAGCAAGTATGCTACTCGTAACCAGCTTATCGCTATATGCTTAGAAATTGAAAATTTTAACGAAATTCGATAGAAGAATTTCAAGAATAATATCAAAATCATCAATTGCTAAATTGTTTAAGATTCCGAAATGCATTTTGCACAACCGTGAAGTTGTTGTAAAGGCAGAAGAACAAAGTGTTCCTATTTAATGACATCGTTCCCGTGAAGCAAAATTTCAAAAGATAAAAAGGCACCGAATGACTGGCTAAAGTTTATGGTCAATATTAAAATATGTAATTTGAAAAAAAAAATTTATGCATTTTTAAACTTTTATGATATATATTAAATAATACTTTCACTTTATAGACAAAAAAATGCATATATCTCTATTCCATAATTCTATTTAAAGTGTGGCAAGTTTTTGCCAAAATAAATTCAGTATGTATGAAATATACGTAAATATATGCGCTAATTTTATGTACTCTAGATTTTTTAATTAATTGTTAGCTATTTCTTATTTATTTTACTTAATATTAATTTATTTATTTAACATTACTTATTTATCTTTTTTATATTAAAAAAATAATTGTAACTTTTTCTTGTAAGATTAAATAGCTGTACATAAATATAGATATTTTTCCTTATTTTATTGCGTTTCGTAATCCTTTTCTAATTTTACAGTTTAATTTTAACTATTTTTTAAGCGATACAAAAACATTTTATAGGTAGAATGTCTTCAAGGCAATGTGTTAACCTGTTTCATTAATTATTTTTTGTTATAGTTCTTCGAATTTTAAAGATTTGAAAGCTTCAATTTGCATAAAAAACATCTACCAATATCTTTTTTCTGGACTTTTTTACTATTTAAACGTAGTAATTAAATATAGTCTATTGCAGTTATACTATACATAAATTTTTGTTTTTAAGGAAATAAATTTTTGATGTTCAATTTTAAAATTCAAGTGATTTTGTAAATAAAAGTAACTCTGAGTAATTTTCGTTGTCGTATCTGCTTTCAAGTAATCCCAACAGTATAACTTAGCAGTGAAACAGAATTTGGAGACGTAAACAACTTTACAAAACTTAAATGCGTCAAAAATATTCTTTGATACTAGCTATTGCCTTTAAAAACAAATTCGTGTCATATATTTAAAATCTATGCATAATATTGATATAATGTTTTCTTATTCATATTTGCACTTGATCGTGAGCTCAAAAAAATGAAAGAAAATCTTAATAAATTCTCAGAGTAAATGCATATAGTGAAAGTTGTGTTGTAATATTTGTCTAAAGCATATTCTTCTCTTCTGAATTAATGATGTTTATATACACAGCACAAGAGATGCTTTTTATTTTGAATGTTCTACTTGTTGTGAATTGCTCTAAATTGCCGGAGTTCGTCTTTCCTTTTTTGGATTTTAAACACCTTTTCTTATTTATTCTTGTACGTGAAACTCATCTCTCCTCTCAAAACCATTATTATTTATCATTTTTATTCCTCATTTTTAAATTCTTGTGACAAGCCTATAAAGGAATATTTGGTAGTTTTTGAATTTTGTGTTGAGTAAGAGTGTACTTTAAAAAAGAAATCGCAGTTGTTTATGAATCATTTTATTTGCTTTTGTTTTAGAAAAGACAACTTAATCCTAATTATAAAAATATAAGTATATTATTACATTGATTATAGTAGAATGCTTAACCTGAAAAGAAATTTGTCGAGCTCCAAAACGCCAAATATTGCAAAAATTTAAAACGGAAAACCGGCTTTAGAGGGATAAGAACTGGTTTCGCTTGAATAATTTCCGATAGCTTATTGTTTGAAAGTTTCTCACCTCATATTTCTTCGTAAGTAAACTTGCTGATTTCTCACTTATTTTTTGTACGCATTCGAAAGAATTACAATTTTAAAAATTTCACCTTTGATTAAGGACTGTAACCGTAAATAGTACACCCTTCACTTGAAGTGCCTGTACAGTTATCATAATCCGCAGCACAGTTAACGTAAAATTTATTGAATTGTAGCTAATCTACCACTTCAAAATTACAATTAAAATTCACTAGTATATAAGACATGTTAACTCGATTCTATGATGGGGGTATCTTTTCATAGATGAAGGTTGACATTGTCGAAAACAACTCTCCCTACATTGGTGACCCGGACGTATTGTGAACACGCCTACCTTGGCAGAAGCGCCCACTTCGATATGAACACGCCTACATCGACAGTAACGTCTACTTCGTTGGATGGTCCATATTGAATAGATGACTTGCTACTTGTGACTGCAACATCATCCACCTACTAGCGCTGTTGCTGCTCAGTTTCAATCACACACAACGTTTACACTCGACTACTAAAGGCAATACAGAAGCGGCTACTTAATAAACCTCTCACATTCAGTACGGTGATCTTAATACAGCTCTCCCGGCTTCACACAAAACAACAGCGATGATTTAACTAGTGGTATCCATTCATCGAATTCTATCACAGTTATAATTCTGGTGAGGGAGTACTGTAGAGTATCTACCACTACAAAATTACAATTACAATTCACTAGTATATATGACATGTTAACTCGATTCTATGATGGGGGTACCTTTTCATAGATGAAGGTTGACATTGTCGTAAACAATTCTCCCCACGGAATAAAAGTCATATTTTGTATGGAATTATCTTTAGACAAATGAATTTTATAGTTGTGTGCAGATTTTTTTTTTTAATTCACTTAAAGAGTTCTCAAGATAAGGCGAAATACGCATAAAGTAAAATTAACATTAAGAGGTCAAGACTTTGAATCACTCGCTTGATCTAACTATGGGGACCATATTTTCCAGATCATTGATACCTCACGTCTGGAAGAAAAAAAAAACGATCATTGATACTCCCTATATTTTGGGGATCAGAAATCCAAATCCATTGAAAAAAAGGTATAATTCAAAGAAAGTAAGTTGTTGCGTCTGATTTTGGAACTTAAAATATCGTCTGCACATATTAATTAGCATAATTGAGGTCATCACCTCGAGCCATTATGATTGAGTCCTAGAGTGTGAAGATCCGATCATTAGATCAAAAGTTATTCTGGGTGGTTGAGTTCTTTTTTGCCCACTGTTCCTATGAAAAATTTCTTGTAATTGTGAAACATTCTGTATGAAAGAATAATTTTTTTTTTTACCGTTTAATATTTTTTAAAAAGTTAATCAGACATTCTCACCCGAACCAATCACACTCTTGAAATATAAAAAAAAACTTTTAATTTAAAAAATATATCTTAGAATTCTAAATATAGTGTATTTATATGGATAACCCTATTAATATATTTATTAGCACGGAAAATAAAATTAGAAATAGTGAAAAAATAAAAATAATAAAATAAGAATAAAAATAAATCATGAAATTTTATGCTTACTCTGAAGTTACTAGACTAATAAACCTCTTCCAAATGAAAATAGGATTTAAAGTATTACACGAGCAAGCTAGCTAAATTTTTATGTGAATACTTATACATTTTATGTTATAACCGCCATTGCACAGACTGCCCAATTTTGAGTTTACGGCTACCAATGTTCAATGACGTAGTCTTGTAATTTTGAATTCAATACGGAAGACAAGGTAACTTCTGGAGACAATTGCTTCGTAAAGGACATTTTGAGGGAACAAACCTGCATTTGCGTGAAAGGGATAGCAGGAAAATCTACCACGGTTAGTCTGATGGTAAGGAGATTCTAATCCTCGACCCGTCTACCAGCGAGGTTACGCCATTATCCTCGCCGGCCTGGCTTTTCGTCAGTACTGTGGTGCGTGCGAGCTGGGTGTGGAATTCGTATCTACCAGCCATCGCTGGGATTTAAACCCGAGTAACATCACTGGAGGCGAGCGCTCGATCCCTGACCCACCACGGCTCTTACTAAGTAGCAAAATAAAGGAAAACAATATTTTTAATCAGAAATACTGATGAAGTAAAGGAGTTTTTTTCACTACTCACTTTGTCTTCCATCCTCCCTGATTTCTTCATAATTCTGTTTGTATAATTAATTTGTTATTGATAATCAGATTGTTAAATCAAAATTAAGACTTTGCAATTTAAAAAAAAAAAGAAAAAGCATTTTATTTATTGCATTAAATTTGAATAGCTTTAAGAGTCTATGTTTCTAATTCTATTGGAGGAAAATTTTAAACCTAAAAAATTTGGACTATCTTCTTAAAAATTTGGAAACTTTTATTTTATTTATGTGCAGATTGTATTCTTTTTATAGTTATTTTCAATAGAGTTTCATTCAAATTACGATCTTCTTTGTATACAGGCAAAATATTTTTAGAATTAAATCAAGAATGCGAAAATCATCATTATTTATTAAAAGAAAACTACTTTATGTATCGACGTATCTAAGAGCGGTGTTTTATTCATTAAATTAGCATATCTTGACATATCGGAGGAAAGCTTAAGGTCACAATTCAACCGAAGCAGAATTGCTAGCGAGTTGCGTCAAGAGCATTGATTTCAGATTATGTATATTTCTGGTGAAAATAAAATTGTCTACAAAAGACAAAATTCAACTTTATTTTGATTTTATGAACTAGATTTCCTTAACTGATTTTATCAACTAGCAGTTTTTTTACTTTATTAACTAGTAGTTTTCTTTAATTTTATTAACTAGATTGTTTTTGTCAGAATTGTCATTACTATATAGTACGGCAATTTTTTCAGAATATTTGTCTTCTAATATATCTTGTAATAAAACAAGCAATATAAATGTGAAGTTATTTAAATTATGTTTTTCAATGTAAGTTGGTAGCTAACAGTTGTGAATGAGTAAGTGATCACTTTATAATATATATATATATATATATATAGGGTGTCTATAAAAGAACTCCGGGGTTTTAAAAATTCATATCTCACTAACTATAAAAGATAGCAAAATTTAGTCGATTTCTCTGAAAAGAGTAGCTCAAAAAGTTTTACTCATACCAATTGGGAATGTTTGTATCAACTGTTGGCGACGCTGCAGAGCGTGACCTTGAAATGACGTCGCGAAATTTGAAATGNGACCCTCAAAATATAGGAATTAGATATATATATACAGATAGAGAGAGAGAGAAAATATGGAAAATAATAAAAAATAATGACAAGAGAAGAAAAATTATTAAGATTATTTTTTAAAAGTATTTAAAAAAACATTTTTTATTTATCTAAAAAAAAGAATTATATAATATATATATAATATATTATATAATATGTATATATAATATGTATATACTATATATATAGTTAAAGTTTTTTTAATAATTCAAAAAATACCAGAAGATTAACTATTATTTTTTAAAGCAAAAATAAACAAAAACAGTGATCATTAATAACATTTATCATTTTAGTTTTTCCATAAATTTATCTTTTTTAAATAAAATTTCTGTATTTTTTATTTTAAATTCCTTAAAGATCTTTAGATTTATCCCTACTTTGTTATTCAACAAAAGGTGAAACGTTTCTGCAAGTAAAGCGTTTTTATTTGTTTACTTCGAAAAATATTGGAAAAAATGATTTTGCGAGAGAATAACAATCTAGAATATCTGTTCTAGATGTTCCATGTATGTATAGCAAATAAAATCCTTGAATACTTGTGACAACAACTATTTGTAAAAACTACAAACAAAAATGTCGTATTTTACTTTGGTTTCTTGCTACTTAAAAATAGAAATAAATACAACAAACGACCTTCTATTTAAAGACAATGTTTCTTTGTTGCAAATTTTATGTAAGTAACAACTATTTAAATTAAAAAATAAGCAAATTAAAAACATCTCCAAATTTTAAGATTGTGTAAATGTTTTCACACTATTCCAATTTTGGGACTCTTTTAAGCATAATATTGCTTCACTTTAATAATGTTAATAAGTCTAAAGAACAGTACATAGATCAACTAATTTTATTACATTTCCATTTGTAACAAAATATTTTAGCAAGTTAGAACGGCCTAAGGCAAATTAACATGCGAATTTAAAAAAAGTGTCTCAAATATTTAAGGATTCAAATATCATTATATTGTCAGGCGTTTTGGAATGTTGTAACGCTCACATTTCTCTTCACTTAATGCCAAGTTCGACAAAACAAGACAGCATTTAATTATTCGTAAACTTGATTGTATTATATTATTAATCAACTTTAATGAAAGTGAGAATTAATGACATACTTTATTAAGTTAGCATCCAATTTATTCAACTATACGGTACAAGGTATCCATATTGTGGTTCAACATTTAACTAGTTCTCAAAAACGTACCAAGTGAAGCTGCTAAAGTTAAATTCATACATATTAAGAAAATTCAGGATCATATTTTATGAGCTATAAAAGAAAATTACAATAGTTAATCATGAAAACAAGTCTATCATATTATTTTAAAGATTGTTGCTTAATTTATTCGAAACAAAAAATAAAACATAGCATCTCTAAATATCTTGAATGATATTTTTGGCTTCTAAATTGATTTCACATTGGTTTGTATTGTGCTGCAATTTAAATCGTAATAAAATATCTCTCTTTTTGTTTATGTTATCTAACGAATGATCCTAAAAAGAAGGCATTTGTAGAACTGAATTGTTGATTAGAATATAAATTATTTGTATATGTCATTATATTATTTATAATATTATTTAACATAGTTAATATACTTAAATATGTTTTTTTGAGTTCGTGTTAAACCCCAAGATTTTATAACGCTAAGGTCAGAAAAAAATAATATAAAATTATTAATTAATAAATCAATTATAACCTAATTGCGCATAATTAATATTATAAACACTATATAACAATTATAAATAGCATATAAATTAATATATAAAAATAATAAATCTATCTTTTATCTATCAATTATTATTTGAATGAATATTTTCACTCAAAATTTTCTTAAAAATCATTAAATAAATGTTTCGTTAGATACCTAATACTTATTAAGCATTACTTTGTTACAATGAAATTATATATATTTTTCGCTATGAGCAAATATTTACTGTATTTTTGTTTAATCAAGGCATAATGAATATAAGCTCATGCTTTTCAATTGAGAATAATGCCAAATTGTATAAATACCGCGTAAAAAGTAAAGAAAACGTTGATTACACATCAAGCCTTTTATGAAACAAAAGAAAAAGTACAAAAAAGATAAAACAGCGGATCCAAAAAGGAAAAAAAAGAACCCCTTTTATAACTTTGGAGCTAATGATCGGATCTTCACGTTAAATGTCTCCATTTCAAAGGTTCGAGGGAGTGACCTTAAATTAAATATGTTAAATAATTATTGCAGATGATATTTTGAGTTACGAAATCAGACACTAAAATTTTCTCTGAATAAACATATCTTTTGTTTAGACAGATTCGGATTTCTGACTCCCAAAATGGAGAGAAAGTTGCTATCTGGGAAATATGGTCTGAAGAGTTCAATCAGAAGAAGAGTCCAATGTTTGGACAATTGTCCAATGTTAAATTTACTTTTACATATTTGAAAAAGTAAATGAATAAAAATAAAACAATTAGAAGGTAATTAAAAACAAATGAAAAGGTATTTAAATAAATAACATATGAAAAGGTAATTAAAAAATTTTCACTCAATTATATAATTCATTTATCCAAAGTTATTAGTTTATGTAAAAAGTAATTATTTCACTTAATAATAAACGAAAAAATTTTGAATTGTGTAGTGTAAATCTTCTTACATCCTTTTTAAGAATGTCATTTTACATGCCAAAATACAAAATTTGAGTAAAATTGATATAATTTTTCATCAGAAATCAAATTTAAAAAATACGACTTACTACCCAAAAAAGTCTCAATACGACATCCTAATTCATTTTTGGTAGATTTCATTTCAGTAAATATTTACCATACTTCTGTAGATTGTAGAATCCCATTATACTTTTTCATCCAGTTTATTTTATTATTATATCCTCATCTGCTAAAATAGGGAGTTTTAATATTGTATTAATGTAGCCAAAGCAAAATATATCAATACAATTGCGCGAGGAATAACAAATAAAAACAAGAACAAAACTTTATCTAATCAAAATTGAAAAACAAAAATTACAAAAAAATGCAAAATAGGAACCTATAAATCGAGGAGTTATAACGAATGCCATGTCCTTACAGTCAACTTGCAAAAATGTTTGCTACTTGAATTAATAATACCAATAACAATAATATGNATGTATATATGATTTGAATAAATAGTCCCTAAAGGCCATATCACACATAGCGAAAATTCGTTAAATTCAACCATCAACTCAACCCCAACTTCAACTCCGAAGACAACCCCGTCCGAAAATATAGGTGTGCTATACTCATCCGAGTTGGAACAACTGCTGTTCAACTCTTTCACATCTCTTCGAAAGTGTTGAAGCAACTTCACAATTCAACCAATCAGGTGGCAGCAACCGAATGGGGTTATGGGATAGCACAAGTCAAAACAATATGGCGGCAAAGTTTATCTGACGAAGCAGGATATCTAATTTGTTATATATTAATTCTGGTGAGTTTTTAATTGAGTATTGATTTTAAAGTTATTTTATACGAAGTATAAATCTGTTTCTAATCATTAAAGAATTTTATGTTATAAATGTGTTATGTTTTTAACCGTGAATTAAAAATATGACTTTCTACGCCAAATTCGCCAATCTGAAGTAAATTTTGCAAGTACATAAAAGTAGTTTTGTTTTATATTTTGACATTACTTTAAATGATAAGCAAATTTTATGAATTGCATTTAATCTCTTTTGTACGTAACTGTATATTTGTTAGTATTCGCGGAATTAAAATATAGTTTTTTTTTTCAATTACTTTGCTCTTTCTATAGTTCCGATAAGATTATACCAGAAATTATTCTAGAGTTGGTACTGAATTCAGTGATTTTGAATATTTTTTTACAAAGGAAAAAATAGCGTTATAAAAAGTAAACTTTTCTGAAAACTTACTCATACCTAAACAATATGCTGACATAATTAGTATATTTGTATTATTTTATTTTTAAACTGTATATTTGTCAGTATTCGCGGAATAAAAATTTGTTTTTTTCTAATTACTTTGCACTTTCTATCAGGGTTAGACAAGTGGGCCCACCTTGAAAAAACCCACTTGGGACGCTAAGTGGGTTTTATTAAAAAAAAAAAAAGTTATTATTAAAACTTATTGATTCGCATGTAATTTTATGTAATTTATTGTGTAGCATAAGTTTGTCATATAGATCTGCATGCTTTATATGATTAATATTTATAAAGTTAAAGAAACTTGAATCTGTAATTTTATAATACTATTAAAAACTTAAAGCGGGTTTTTTCAAGAAGTAATATTTAATGAAATTAAATTAGATGGAAATTTAAATAACATAGTCTGTAAGGATCAATTTTTCAAATGCAGTTGCATGTCTTATATATTATCAATAAGCAGGTTTTGCATAAATTATGAAGGAAGTTGAAAATATTTTTTTACCCGTTAAAGCACTTAACAGGTTTTTTCAAGGTAATATTTCTAATAAAAAAATATTAACACGCGTTTAACATTAAATATACTAATATGTAGGTACTTTTTATATCTGCTTTTTTCATAATTTAATAGATTAATTTATTTTTTGAAATTAAAGATAAAGTTAAAATTATTTATCTAAAAAAGAAGTCTTCTTCTTAAGGTTAAATATTTGAAAAAATGGGACAAGTAACTGATACTCCTTGTAATTATACATAATTTTAATTTCACTTTCTATTAATCTTATTATAAAAACATGGAAAACCATTAAAAATTTATTTCAGTTTTTACTGATAATAAAAAACTTACTCATACCATAACAATATGCTGACAGAATTAATTGGTTGGTATTATTTTATTTTCCATGAATGTTCCTTATTGTCTGTTGCCTTAAATACACTTGCTTCACCTTTCTTAATAAAATTTTTTACTTGTACTGCAGCAAAGATGAGTAAAAATTTTGAGCAAGCTCCCGTTGGGGAAACTTTTAAATGGAGCATCGAAATGGAGAGCACATTTATTGAACTCTGGAAGAAAAAAGAGAACATTTGGAATGTAACATCCCGCCACCACCACAGGAAATATCATTTAAGAGCTCATAAAAAATTAATCGAAACTGCTTTTATATTTCTTTTGGAATAAATTGTTCATATTTATCAATTCTTGTTTTTCCTAATTTTTAAATAGTTTGTGTTTATTATGTTGAACCTTTAACAAAATAGTGCCCTTTAATAACTTTCTCTTTTTTTTAATTCATTTTCACGTAAGCTTTTAATTTTCTATAAAAGGCAGGGTTCGTGATTTAAAAAAAAAAAAAATCAGATTTTTTCGATTTAAATCGGATTTTTTTGATTTAAATCAGATTTTCTTGATTTTTATTCAAATACACTGTAAAAACTTTCATTTATGATTGAAAAAACTTTGTAAATGTTTAATCAAAATTTAATTAATATTAAAACTATATTATAGCAATATTTTAGAAGCCTAACTTACTAAAATAATTTTTCATTATAATACATAGCTTTGAATACATAGCAACCATTCCGAAATAAATACATAATTGAAATTTAAGGAGTAGATGAAATAGAAAATTTAAAGAATACTTCAGGGGTCTATCTAGGTTTTTCTGAGAGGTATACCTATTTTGCGAAAATTTAGACATAATTTGTGAAAATTAAAAATCATATCAAAAAATCAACACAAATATGGTAAAAATATGGGTTTATCGTTTCTTACAAGACACAAAAGTAAAATTTTAAGAAAAAGGTATTTTGTCAAATTATTCTACCGTTTTTCCTAAAGTTGAATTTGTGAAGGTACCGCTGACTATTAAAACAAAGTTTCATTAGTAAACCATAATTTTAAGTTAAAATTGTGATTTCTTCTCTTTTTTTTCTTGATTTTTAAAATGACAAAATAAATGTAACAGATTGTGTTTATAAATGTAGACATTCATCAAAAAACAAATAAATATTTGATCTATATATTTTTGTATTAAAATAATTATTTTTAATTCTATATCAAAATAGATAAGTTTAGCTAAAGAAAATTTTTCAAAAATTCTATGTACTCATTGGAATTTTTTTTCACAAAATTTCATTACAGAAAATCAGATAATGTCAAAGATACTGTAAACATTATAACCCTACTGCTAACATAACCCTACTGCTTCAAATAGACTTTGAAGAGAAGAATGCCACTATAGCAGGAGAAAAATATCGGAATTCATCAGCCTTTTTTTTATTTTTTTTTATTTTTGGCATATTAGGGCAATTTCTTTTTTATATAACCTCAAGCTTCAGAAATATACATTTTCCACCAATTAAATATAATGTAGATTTTAATTCCACGCTTTTTCATTCAAAAGGTGGAATTTTAATTAACATTATTTGCATTATTTTTTGAAAAAAATCATGCTTATTAATTTCTTTCTACAGCTATGCAAGTCTATATTAAGACAGCATTAAATGTTTACTTTAATCTGTACTTTCAATCTCAAGAATCAAAACATTTTTAAAAATGTAATTTCAAATGTGTTCGGATTTAACAAACACCAAGAATGAAAGTAATTTCGTTAACTAAAATTAATTAATGAAGCAATTTATTTAAAATAAATTTTAAAACTAAGAAAACAAAATAATAGAAGTAACAATAATTTAAAACACTGATTTTTAACTTTTAAAATCAATATATATATTTAAAAAGAAATAATTGATTTAAATCAATGATTTTTTTAAAAAAATAATTTGATTTAAATCAAGCTGATTTAAATCAACAAACCCTGATAAATAGCACAATTTTTCTTCAAACTAGAGTATTTCACTAAACATATATATAATAATGCATATCGAAATCTTAAGAAACTATTTTAATAATTTTTCAAAAACTTAAAGTCAACATTAAAATAATTAATTGCATTAATTTGGTGCAAAAAATTATCTAGCTCCTAAATTTTGTTCTTACTGTTTATTTTTACTTTTATATTAGATTTTGTTTTCTCTGTTGTAAAATATAGATAGTAAATGTAAGTTGCAATTAGCTATATTATGTTATTAAATATATGAAAAAATTAAAGGTAATTTATTTGAATAATTTAAAATAAGTACTATATGACTAAAGGTAAGGAATGACCTAAAAATATATTTATTAACTAAAGATAAAAATCCATTGCGACTTATGTGTTTAATTTATGATAAATGAAATTAATACAGCATGCAACGAATATATTTATAACAAAATGGTGATTTTTCTTTCCTAATTTACTTTTCCAATATGAAAACTAATTATATATTTTTAACTTTTATGTCAAAGATTGCACAAATGAAAGCAAACAGTTCTCTCAATAAATTTTCCTAACAGCTTAATCTTTGTCTTCGTAAACGTCATGCTTTACTCCAAAGTGTCCTTCTCTTCTCTTTTTTTTTCTTTATCAAACTGTAAATGATCAAACTTGAAATTGCTAAGGAAGGATCCATTGCCGTCGATTAGATTAAATTTAACTACCACACGCGCTGAGTCTTTCGATGAAAAATTTTATTCGTCTATCCATAAAGCGCTAAATCGCCTAAAAAAAAGAAATCACTCGTTTATCAATGGTCAAATCTTTTCAACCTTATGGCAACCATAGTTCAACTGTTTCAGGTGGTTGTTGAACAGAAAGTCGAAGTTGGGGTTGAGTTGATGGCTGAATTGAACGAATTTTCGCTATGTGTGATATGGCCTTAAGACTCCAAAAATTTATTGGCTTCACCTTCCAGAAATTACAGCAATTTTCAGTACTCAATTACAGCACGAATAACCTTCTAGTACACACCAAATCACAGGCTTTGAGACGTCAGACGGTTCACAAGAGACTATATTCACAGATACTAGAGAGATACTATTGCAGTCAAGAGAATATTCCCTCTACTCTGCGAGGCACACTTCCATTTATATAGGTGTGACAACATAACTCCGGAACTTTTGATGTGATTCTAGACAATTCTCGAATAACTCCGTGGATAGTAATCTCATCGCTTCGAAACTCGAATTTTCCAGACCTGTCATTTTATTGCCAAAATGGTCGCCAAGTCTCTAAAATTATCTACACGACGGTAAAAATGTCGCCAAAATGACTTTTCTATAAGAAATGCATTTAGCGTTGTTTTCTCTCTAAATTACGTTAGAATTAAGCAATTTCCGGGCAAATTCTCCAATTAAACTGTTTATTTACCTTAAAAAAAGGAGTTTTTGAGGTAAATTTGAGATTATTTTTGTGAAGTGTAAATGAGGTTGAAATTAAGGTGTATTTGATGAGTTTGAGTTGGGTGCAAAACACTGCCTCGTACTTCAAGCTGATGTGTATTTTTTTTTGCACCTGTTCGACATTTATAAATATCAACCTCTGGTGCTATATTTTACACATTAGATTGTAGATTACAAGCAAAGGTCTTTTATTCATACCTTTTTTTAAAATTTAGAGTTTATTTTTGTTGTTGTTGTTGTTGCTGGCCCACACGGTTAGCGGAGCTAAACCAAGTCCATGACTCCAGAGACTCTGAGCAAGTCTGTAACAAAAAGTGGATCTGAAAAGAGGTCCACTTTACACACCACAGAGATATTTAGGCATTGAAGTACATGTTCAGGAGTAGCTTGTTGGTCGTTGCACTTAGTGCAAACAGGGAAAACTCTTGAACCATTACTGAACAACATAGTTCTTAGGTGACAGCTTCGAAATCTTGATATAACCGTCTGATCCCGCCTGCTGCACTGAAGGGTCAGGCTGCCACCTGGGCGGTTGCACTGATACCAATGATGAACAGGAGGGGCCACAGGATCTCGAAGCCTGTAAAAACGGGAGTGGAGCTCCGAGAAAGTCAGAGATGCCGAAGAATGCAGGGGCAGATCAGTTCTGCTCTTAGCCAAGGAGTCTGCAATCTCATTACCCTCAACATCGACATGAGATGGGATCCATTGCAAATGTATATTATGGGAGAAAGAAAGGGTCTTCAGCTTGTTTAAAATAGAAACTCCATCACTGTCACCCACCCCATGCCAATCCGAAAGGTGCTGGATTGCACTCCTACTATCATTTTATAGTTCATTTTTAAATAATATGAACACAAAAATAATTTTGTACAGTTTAAGTTAAATCAGTAAAAATTGCTTCTAGATGAATTGGGCTGTATGGGCATAAATCAATTTTGGTGATGTACAAATTTTATGGGAGTGCATTATAAGAATATCAAGTACGCGTATTCACCCGTGACTGATCACGCAAATCATAAGGCCTTACCAATACGGCAAAATCAATAAGGCCTTAATTTAAGAAAAAATGAACTATTTGTAAGTTATAAAATTACCTCAACAGGCGCTGGTGCTATCAACACTTCTGCGCAGTCCCTTGCAACGCTCGCGTTTAAAAATAGTTACATTTTTTTAACTTTTCACAAACCCAGTGGTTATTTTGACCATAGACTTTTTTCTCTGTGTAATAATAAATCAAAGGACCACCATTTAGTTTAGAAAGTGGAATGCTTTTAAACAAATCTTGGAAATCGAAGGTCGCAATAGATTTAATTTTATTGTGTATAATAAAAACTAAAATAGGAGTTGATTGTAGGTAATAATACATGTAAACCCTCTTAAATATTATTGTTAATAATTTTAATTAAGTTGTCTAATTAAGTAGCACTCCTTTAAGTATATCACTATTTTAAATAATTAAACCTGATAACTTCAATCTCTTACATTTTTTCTTAACCAAATGAAACACTTTGATAAATAATTACGGGGGTGAGGTGTTTCTTTAATTATTAAACAATTCCCATTCATTTAACTTTAGTGTCAGATATGGAAAGCAACATCTTTTAAATGAAACATATTTGTGAAAGTTAATGAATACATGTTTCTATGGCACTCAGAAGTGGGAGAAATCTTCAAGTTTTCGGAATTAATATTCAGAAATTTATAATCTTCACATTCACCTTGCTTTAAGAGATATTTATAATCGTGTTAAATATAACGGATAGTTGGAATCTGTTGGCTGAGAACTGTGAATGAATTACCTTTGATCTTTACAAAGTACGCCAGCTGCAAAATCAATAAGATCACGCTTCTCATAATGATTAATTTATTTGCTTAGTATGCGAAAGCTTTCGTGCTGTGTCATATATACTGTCTTAGCACAGTGCGGAGATAATATAGATAATGATGCCTTTTCAAAGCAAAGTTTGCCTTTGAATGATAATAATCAGATGAAAACGAGAATTAATATTATTCTAAGTTCATTTAATAGAATGCTCAGAAGCCACCTGATAATAAGATATATGTGTCTTTATTTCAGAAAAGGAATGAATAAAATTTACTCTATCTTATCTAAGTTAACATACTACTCAATTTCTATTCATTTCAAAATGAATACAAGTGTATTGTAGAAATTATAGCATTTTTATTCATTTTTTGCAAACACATTTACAAATTGAAGAAAACTGAAACTGATTTAGTTCAACACCAATAGTAGTTAATTTTGTTGCAATATCTCACACAACACAAAATAATTCATAAATTTTGAATATTTTTGAAAAATACAAAAAAGTTTCTAAACATTCAAAAGAAGTTTTAATTCAGTAATCAAAATTTAGAATATCCACAATTTCACAATAACTATCGAAGTCTATAATTTACGTTTCTAAGACAAAATATTGCAATTATAATTCTATTATTACTAAATTAGTTTTTAATGTTTATTAGTGTAAATAAAAACATTTTAATTTCAAAGATTTTTTTCAATTACCATATAATACTCTAAATTAGATCGAAAGAGTAAAGTGACGAACAAAAAAGAAATCACTCTTTCTAAATGAATTTTGTCGTTCTGGCTATAATTGATTAAAACGACCATGAAGTATGAAATATATTACATAGTCTTCACATTTAATGAAATGCCTACGCTTTTTAGAATTTTTGAATTGCTTTGGCACCACCTATCCTCAGAAATAAATATTGAAAGGGAATCAAATATTTGTAAGCTAACAGCTAAAATATTTTGATGTACAGTGCGCAAATGAAAAAGAAAAAAAAATCCCCTGGAATAATTTTTGATCTAATCATCTAATTTTCACGCATTAGGGGACTCATTTTTAATTGTTCAAGAGGGTATCTTCAAATATGCCAATTATTAGGTGCAAACAATATTTTAAATATTGGTACAAACACACAAAAACGTACTCTATCAGAATAAACGCATCTTTGTTTTGGGATGGATTTGGATTCCTGACCCTCAAAATATAGGAATTAGCAGCAATTTTGGGAAATGTGGTCCTAATAAATTGATAAGGTGAGCGGTTCAAAAAAGTTGAACAGTTAATGTTAATTTTTATCCTATCTCACTATATATTGGAAAATATTTACTGAATCGAAAATTTTTTGCACACAGCTGTTAAATTCGTTTATCCAACGACCATTTACACAGCCTCTATACTCATTCATGATGGGGTCATTACTGCCCAAATTAAATCTGAATTCATCAAAGAAGACAACCTTGTTCCTTTTGGTTGCTGACCACAACCGCCAAAAGCGACACCATTCTTCAGCTGTTGTGTTTGTGAGGTTGCCATCGCATACGGCAAACGATCACCACGGTTATTAAACCACTACGCCATGACAGTCGTACGCTTCGGGACATTCTTCAACCTCATATGTTTCCACTCATTGCAGGTCTCTGAGGAGTCAGTTTTTCATCAAGCCCTGCTCGGCACAACACATGAATGCCACTGTCACATTGCTACTTTTTTTTGGCCTGCTTGATCCCCATATTTGTCACTGGAAAGAATATGTTTGAACCACTTGGAGTGGTATGCTGAACAGGCAATTTAGTGGTGTTTTTATATTAACGGCGGATCGAGATTCTGGAGATTCTCAATTAGGAATAAATTTACATCAATGCCAGAGTCTAATGCTTGCATTCGTGCTGGAGGCGATCCAAGATGATACTAAGACATCCGTCCATTTGTATTTTCCTGCAATTGATGATCATTTTGCTTTAATTTTTTAATTACTTACTAACATCAACGTAATGTAGAATGTTGTAATGTAGAATTTCCTTTTATTTTTGCAATTCCTTTTAGATTCACTAATTTTTATGGCAATGAGTGTATTTCTGAGCTCATGTACAGATTTTTGATAATTGAATAAATAAAAAATGCTTCTGAACCGTAAATGGATTTATATTCTATGGAGTTATTTGACTATTTTCAAATGCTTATTTTTGTCTTCTAATGCGTCAGATTTAGTACATCGTTTAGAATACAAACACAAATAATTAAATAATTAAATTATTTTTTTTTATTAATTTTTTTAATTAATTTTTATTTCTAAAATGTCCCCTGATATCGGATATATGTTCTTTTCAAACACTTAAATTTAGGCCAACTTATTTCTCCTCACAAAATTTCCTTAATTCAACCCTCAGTTTTTCCAAAATAACATATTACTGTTTATACTTGTAATAAAGTAATATATA
>NC_092210.1:86370902-86382479 GCF_043381705.1 Parasteatoda tepidariorum | reverse complement strand
TATATATATACAGAGAGAGAAGAGACGGGAAATCATTTACTGACATAATAAGTCAAGCTAAAATAATTCGAATTTTTTTCTTACCTATTATTATTGTTCCTATTATTGGTGTTCATCCTTTCAAGATAAAGGCTTACAACTTTTGTTTGACATAATACTATAGTTCGAGGGCAACTCCTGATAGTCAACAATTATCAGTATCACGAAATTTTTGTATCTCTTATCCGTTTCTGGACGCCGTAAATAACCAATTTACATTAGGTAACATTAGTATGAATATTAAATATCTTTATTATTATATTTATGACCTAAAGCAGCAACTATTAACGAGATATCAGAAATACAGCAATACTTGGGCCGAAATTATTAATCACTATTATTATTATTAAGTAGGAAACCGAATGGTTAACCGAATAATTTAAGTACCTTTTCTCCGTCAATTTTGCTTTATAGTATATAATTTGTTTTATTGAGTCAACTAATGTCAGTTATAAATTAATTGATTTTTTTCAAAACGTGTTCCTAAATTATAATTACGAACAAAACAAACACGTAGTTTTAGATAACTTTAGAAATGCGAATTCGTTGAAGAAGCCCACATGAATCACTACTATGTTCATGTTCATCATTGATCTTGCCTATCAAAACAAGCAAAATATTGAAAATGTAATGAACGTGCATGAACAGGATCGTAGCTAGGGTGGTTGATCGCATCTGGGTCCACGAGTTGAGGAAAGAGAACCCCTAGAATCCCCCCAAAAAATACATTTTCAATTATAATAATTTCAAAATATATCCTAATTTGATTTTTTTTCTTTTTTTTCGCAGATAGTATTAATACTTTCGTACATTCCTCTGCTTTGATCTTATTAAAACATATTTTTAAGAGAGCTGTGAACTTAAAAGCATCACTGATGTAGTCGTTTATATATTTACATTGCTAATATACATATTGTTTCAGAATAAAGCAATTCTTCTGTAGCAATAGGTCATGTATAGGTGTTTGAAATTAGTGAATGTGACTTTTTCACTCCACCGTATTATGTCTTAAGACACCGTTAGAGATACAATATACATATTGTTTCAGAATAAAGCAATTCTTCTGTAGCAATAGGTCATGTATAGGTGTTTGAAATTAGTGAATGTGACTTTTTCACTCCACCGTATTATGTTTTAAGACACCGTTAGAGATGCCTTGAAGTTAGAACAAAGCAATGATCCTTAGCTGGTTCGAAATGTAGCAATTAGTTTTCTAAGTACCGGGAAGGCAAACAAAATTTGTTCTTAACACGCATCCAATCCATCCTATGCTATCACAGCAGGTAATAGGCTCATATGACGACGTCTAGTGCAAACTGACAACGATCGCCTTTCACGATACTGCTAAAGATGGTTGCTCTTTTCATGATTTTTATACCGAAGTGAGATACGAATTTTGCCATGACATATTGCTATTCCTGTGCCCTGATGGGCTGTTGATTTGAACACATATGTCCAAGCCACTTCTGTCTGAGAGGCAGATTAAAGAATGGTGGAAATATTCTTGCAACTTTTATCCCCAAGTTTTCTCTGGAATATAACAGCAAGTCAAGCAAAATTGCATCTTTTCTGGGTCCTGCTTGCTTAAAATACGTCTGAAACTGTGTCCAGCTTCAATCACCCTCAAGTGCCAACCTAGTTATCACGACAATTAGATAATGGAAGTATTCTTGCAACTTTTATCCCTAAGCTTTCTCTGGAATATAACGGTGGAAGTATTCTTGCAACTTTTATAACCAAGCTTCCTCTGGAATATAACAGCAGGGTAAGCGCAATTGCATCTTTTCTTGGTCCTGCTTGCTTAAAATACGTCTGAAACTGTATCCGGCTTCCACCGCCCTCATGTGCTAAACGTAGTTATCACGATAGTTAGATAATAGAAACTTAGTCTATGACTGTGTTCTTTAGGGACGACTATTTTTCACTAGGTAAGATCATGAGATCACGTATAGGACAATAATAAATTGAATCCTAGAAAAAATCTCAGGCAAAGATATGGAGGAATTTAGAGGAGAAAAATATTCTAAAATTAATTTGCGAGAAATTAGTAAAATTAAATAAATAGCAGTGGAAGGATATAAATTCTTCTTCATCCTTCACGATTAAATTCGGAAAACCGAAAGGTGATTTCTGATATTGTATCAATATGACCTAAAGAAAAATGCATTATAAAATAGAGCGAGATGCATGAAAAATGAGTATTATTTCTTTTAAATAAAAACAAATAAAATAAAATAACAATAAATATAAAGCAAATCACATAAAGAAAGGTTCATAAAAATTAGAGAGCGAGGAAAAAGATAGCTTGTACGTTTGATAAGTTATTTAAAAAAAATATTTTTGCTTATCCAAGTTGCAAGGCTATAAAAATATAAACTCAAAGTGTAAGGCAAGTGTAAGTAAAGTGTATCAAATTATTTTCACACTGGAATAATTTATCTAATTGGTTGGTTTCCTAGATTATATCTGTTCATGGTAACAACTCTATAAAACTAGTTATCTCACAAGTGACTGTATAACTATTACATTTTAATTCAATGAATATTATAAAATTTATTTAATAACGATTGTTATTTCAATCGCATTTTTAAGTGTTGGTTAGGTGGGAAATTTCCTAATGTGCTTTGGATGAAGTTTAAAGCAGATTTGATTTGTTGTTTGCCAGAGATTTTACTGAATCTGCTTTGCATATAGCAATAACTACGTTATAGTAAATTTAATTTTAAATTCCAAATCATTATTTTACTTTTCCAGAAAGATAATTGATAAAAGATTTTTAGAGCTTTTAAGAGAAGGATTTTGAGTTTAATGTAAATGAAGTATTTGCTAGGGACTCTAATATTTCTAAAATGTTTAATATAAATACTTTCTTTCTTGGTTTAATAAATGATATAAAAAATCGCAGTTCTTTTTATATATCGCAAAATTAATTGAATAAGAGTTTTATCTAACAATTATAATTATGTTTGATAAAAAATCATAAATGTAATTCATAATGTAATCATAATGTAATTTGTTTAATTAAATATTTAACATATTATTTACTGCTAAAACAATTTTCTCTTCCTAAAAGCGTATCAAAGAACAAAAAAATAAAGAACAAAACATGAAAAAGTATGCTACGAGTATCAAATAATAATACTGGAAAATTAGTATCACGAGATTTACGCTGACAACGAGAAGAAAAAAAGGGAAGGACTAAAAAGCAGAAAGAAATAAATACAGAAAAGACACGCGTTAGATAGTGGATTTTGCAGAAATGTTTTTGAATGTTGTTTTTTTATGATAGAAGTTTGAGCATGAATTTTTTTTACTCCTCAATAAGCGCGTACGTTTAATAGTCCAATAACACCTTCTTTTTAATTATCCATTGAAATTTGTTAGAGTTCGACATTACCTAATTAAAGAATTTCTTCTAAATGAAATTTTTCTTGCTGAAGCTTTGATGTAAAGTTTTTATTCCATTTTAAAGGATAATTCTTCTAAAATCACGTTTCAAATTTATTTCTTGTTGATATACATTTATTTCTTTTCTTTTCATTTTTCCTTTCATTCTTTTTCTTGAAAAAAAGCATTGCCTATTTCATTGTAAATACAGAATTTTCAAAGAAGGTTCGCAGAATTTTATTTTTAATTTTTATCCACATCCCCTTCTTTTTCCAGGAAATAATAACGATTGAAAGCAAAAAGGAAAAAAAAATATTTTGTGAAGCTTTTAGAATCACAATACATTTTTATATTTCTTTTTATGTATAGAATTAATTATTTTTCTGTTCAAATTAACTTAAAAAATTAATTAAATGCTTATTCTTTGTAACAAACATCCTAAGTTAAAGAAAACATCAATAATATAAGATTATAAAATGAAAAATGTAAGGATTCCATCTAAATAAAGCAGAATGTTTATATGTATGTGAGGGTGTATTTTATAAAAATCCACCATTATGTACAAATGCACACCCAATTTGGTCTATATTCATTTAAAGACACAATTACCAAATTTCTATTTTAATACCTCCTGCGATCCTCATGCTACATCCTAAAGAAAAAAAATTACCATAGCATTTGACGTATATTTTAAAATATGGGTAATTTTCTATCTTACAGTTCTCTAATCACTCAAACATTTACTGCGCGTTCATATGAATGGAATACCTGCAAGTGACGTAGTGTGGGTATTTCGATCCTGATTGGTTATTGAAACGTGGCATTTGTTTACGTTAGCAGTCATTCCTTCCATTCTATTTCGAATAAGCCAAGCCCATCAGGTATCAGTTTTCTTAAGTGTCTATGTTCTTAGATTAAGATTCTTTCACAAAGACTTCAATTCTTTCGCTATATATTTCTTACTTCACACAAAGACATATATGAAGCCATGTAGAACATTATGCAATACATCATCGTTACAAATGCATCATCGTTACAATAAAATACATGAAAAAATAATAAATTTAATTCAAGTAAAAAGCGTAGACAATAATGAATTATATCACAGCAAATTCGATGCGCAATACGGCGCTTTATTTAACTTTACGTAATTAACATTCTAACTTATTTGGAGAAACTTATCTTAACTTTAACACGCTATTATCGCTTATAAACCAATCATCTGTTGCTGATAACATAAGACCCATGAGTGGGTATCAGTGCCCAATTGCCAATAAGTGTCAATATGTACCCAATTATTTAACTAAGGTTTTCGATGTAAATTAATCACTAGCGAAATCAACGTTAATAATTTCGCATTAATGGGAATGACGTCACTGAATTCGTTGTTAAAAAATATATAAAACCAATTCTTTCTTATATTGATATTTATGATTTTAAAGTGTGTTCCTTTAAACATAATTATTGGATATAGGCAGATTATACTAAAATAAGCGAATCTATCAAGCAATGAAAAAATTAAAGCTCATTCTGAATATCATATTTTATTTCAGATTGTGACAAATCTGATAAGATGAATCCGTATCGGAATAGTATACAACAAATAATAAAAAGTATAAAGATTGTACATTCGGTGTCATGACTGTGAAAGATGATGATTATGATAATTATCCATTTCAAAGGGCTTTAAAAAGTCTCTTATAAGGTGCCTCTATTACACACCTTGGTATACTAGGTTCTAATTACCACAGTACTTATAAGGGCAATACCATAGTTTTTAATACCAGTAAGTTAGTAACCATTAATGGCATCAATAATAGTTTGGTAATTTTTCCCGGCCTTCGAAATAATTATCGATGTTAGTTTGCTCAACAATAATGTCGTTACTATTTTCGAGAATTACAATTGATATAGATTGAAATAAGAAGAATTGAATTTAAATGCTAAATTAATTGAGAGAAGTTACTTATTCTTGTATATAAACCGTGAGAAATAGCCATATTGTTATTGATGCCAATGATTATTAATTATTTTCGTAAAAGATACAAATTGAAATGAAGAGAAAAATTTTGTACCAAAAAGCTAAATTAATGGAGAAAAGACATTTCTTCATCTGGAAAATAGTATAAAAAATCAGAACCGAAAGCGAAGAGATTTAGGGTGAATTTTGATTTTCGCACTTCGTGTGCTTTACAGCGTATTTTCTAATATGTTAGAAACTTTTGAAGACGATTATAATTACTTTAAAGAAAATCTCCTTCTCAATTTTCAGTATGATCCGCAAACTAATCACTGTAATAACATTCACCAGTTAGAAAGTTTTCATGAGAAATGGGATTCGCCTAGTATTGGAAAGAAATTTAGATCTGAACGTGAGTGTCGTCATTGTGGCGAAATAAGACTCTTTAAAGTAATACTGTAGACGTCGAGATTTGGATTATAGAACAAATTATTAGAATGGAAGTTTGATACATAGTAATCACAAATGCGATATTAAAAATGTAGTGCCAAATACTTCCAGAGTAGTACCAAATTTATATGTTGTAACACCAGTTACTTTGAAGGACACAGTGCAACACCTCCTAGAAGAACTAAGGCCTCAGCACGGATCAATTTAGTAGTCCGACGTGACGAACATAAACTGCGCTGTCGATGTAAAAGAAGAAAGATGCCACTACCTTTGGGCTACTAAGTTGCGCATTGGTGGAAAATACGAAAGATGTCATTACGTTTGGACTGCTAAAGGATCGAATTTCTTGTTTATGGTAACCCGTGCTAAGGCTTTTCTAGGAGGTATTGCACAGTGTCGAGTTTGTTTAATATTGTTAAATTAAGTGGCACTAAGTCTGGAAATGATTCCAAGAGTGATTCAGAAAATAGCCAATCAGCTTCCATGAGAATAATAGTTACGCCAACAGTTGTATCATATCACCTGGAAGCAAATACTAAAGTGAATTAGGGTACTGTCTTCAATTCTATGCACACCATAACGCAACCCGGTGCCACGTTGAAGCTGTTACAGGTGAAGCTGTTACATCCATGCAAAAGGATTGCACACTATTGACTAAACAATGTATTTAGTGTCAGAAGAACAAGTTGACTTGATCTACTAGCCATGATTGATAGGTATACAAGGTGTCCAGTGGCAGTTCCTGACGGAAATCAACATTTTGAGACTTTGTTTTCGTCTCCGCATAACCACTGGATAATGGAAGTGCACATGACTCCACAAATGCTTCCAATGACGTTGTTTTTCTTCTCTCAGTTTTGAATATAAATCCTCTTACTTGTACGTACGTCAAGATATATAGTGTAGTTACTGTTTTTAATGAATTTTATCTAATAGTTGTTGGGTTTTTATTTAAGGATGTGATCCTTATTATTAAGAGAGTGTTAAAAAATTATACCTAGCTTATAAATTATTTGTTCCAAAATTTTGATCAGTACTAAAATAAGAAAAATTCCTTTTATGGAAAAATTATTCAATTCTGGAAAACCATTTTGATATAAAAGCATTATTAAGCTATGAAAGAATTATGAAGTTATCAAACGAGAAGAAGAAAAAAACAACACAAAATGCATTTTTTGATGATGAAGATTTTTAAAACTGGTTTTGTACTATTAAAACGGAAAATTTTATTATTTTAACATTGCAGTTTCTTAAAATTTTATATTAGTTTGCCTGTTTTGTTAAATTTATATTTATGTGCTCATTCTCAGATTTCTTGAAAGGAATATTGCTTTAAATTTTTTGTCTGTAGTCTATAGAAATAGGAAATCATTTCTTTTTCGATAACGATTTTTCAATTGTGGTTTACAATAAATTAGGATATTATTTTAGTTAAAATATAAAATAACTAAATGCTAAAGAGTGGTAAATATATTTTCTATTAAAATAGTTAAAAGTCTTTACGCTATTAAAGTGATAGATTTTAGAGCCAACATACTGACTTTCTTTAAAATAGTATTTATTTACCTTTAATAAAATTGTTCTTGAAATTTAAATCAATATAATATTTCCGTGATTGCTTTAATCTTTCGATTTAAATTTTAGAAGTATTTAAATAATGCCACAATTGAAGGGACGAGACGTAGGGGACGACCACCTACAAGATGGATAGACGACGTTGAAAAGGACCTCAAGCTATTGGGAGTCAACCGATGGCGGGCCGTCGCACCGGACAGCGCCAGATGGAGGAAAATGTGCGAGTCAGCCTTGGCCTGTGAAAGGCTGTTGCACTTATGAAGAGGAAGATTTAAATAATGAAACTTTTCTTGTTTTGTGGAAAATTATTTATTTCTACAGTTTAAGATAAATGCATTTAATCATTTTTAAAAAATTGCTTTATTTGTTAATAAAAGAGCCGTAAAATTACACAATTTCAAAAAAATTATTTAAATTATTAAAAAAAAATCAGTGTTATAAAACTATAGTTTTGTGCAATGAAAACATTAAATATTAGTGCAAAGAGACTGTTTCTCTTGAAATAATATTCATTTATCTTAAATAAAATTGTTCGCGAAATCTTAATTGACAGTGAATATTTTATCCGAATTGGAAAAATCAAATTACAATAATGCACTGAGAATGAAAGCTGTTATAAACTAAAAAATGGCATATAAAGAAAAATGAATTTCGAATTTATTAAATTTATGAATAAATGGAATTGTGAAATGAAACTTGAAAATTGAATTTGAATGTTTAAATTCTTAGCTTTCAAACAGCTTTCAAACATCATTCTAAATGAGAAGAAATCAAAAGAAATACGACGTTTTATATCAAAGAATTCCTTAGATATCGTATTAGATGTTTTATTTCATTTCTGATTTACAATGCGAATGAAATATTTAATATTTTCTTTCACTAATATCTTTCAATCTCTTTATATTTTTATCTACGTGAGCCAACCTTCTTTTTTAAATTTAATTGATACCCATTTCCTTCTTTGCGCTGCACAAATGCAAATAAAATAAAATTACATAATAGTGATAGTTATAAATAATATTTAGTTATATTAGTTTTTATTGTCGGTAAACAAATTAATGGTTATCGGTTAGCAAACGGTGATCGTTAGTGTGTCGGTAATCAAATTATCTGTTATTTCTACTGCAAAAACAAATGGGTTTAAGACATAATATTCATTATTGCTAACAGTTCTTAGTTATAACTTGAATTACTGAACTAGCCGGATGACGGAAAATCAAATTTAACTGAAAGTATAGATTTTTTTAATTTTCTTTTATAAAAAAGAAATAAAAAGATACTTGGGATCTAACCAAAACTTACGTATATTCTCTTATTTAATTATTGTTCACTTTGAACAGTTATTTAATAGTAACCAATATGCGTATACTATAAATAATTTTGCTGTATAGTGGTCACAATGGTATATGGTGCTGAGGTAAACTAAATACATTTATAGTTATAGAACTGTAGTTATCGTGCAAAAAATTAAATAAAATTGACTAAGTAACATTGCATGTTACAAAGTAACCAGAAATTCCCATTATTTTAAAGAATTAATGCAAATATTTTGCTAAAAGGGTGCTTGATTTATAAAACAAATGGTTTTGCCATGAAGTTATTAAAGTGATTCAAATGAGCATAAAAATATCTTTAGTCAGTAAAAAATGAATAAATAAATAAATGAAACTCTAACACTGTAATATATTTAATTAATTAAAGTTTCAAGATCCCAGGTTGATGCAATTAAGAGAAAAACCATTTCAAATGGGAAATACTGGTACATTAATAACCGCAGTAACCACCGGAAATTTGAATGCAATCATGCAAACATGTCTTCCCTCTGAGTATTGCCACGTGGCTGCCCAGAACCCGGTCTTCTTGAGACAGTACCTTCCGTTTACCACTGCTGCCAACTTGCACAGCGAGCTTTAGTGACTCAGCGTATAGAGCGTGTAAGAGAGCAAATAATGTGAATCAGGTTCGAATCCCAGCAAAGGCTGATCGATTTGAATTCCGCACCCGGCTCGCACTGATCACAGTGCCGTCGTAAAATATCTTCAGTGGTAGATGGATCATGGGTTAGAGTCCCCTTGCCGCCGTGGTTTTCGTGAATTTCGAGATTTTCGTGTCTTTCCTCTCCATGTAACGCATACGGGTTAGTTCATTCAAAAAGTTCCCTATGAAGGCAAATTTCTCCCAATACTTGATCCAGGAGATCACTTTTCATCTCAGTTGGTTGTGAAATTACAAGACTTCGAAATTAAACGTTAGTAGTCGTAAACCCAAACAATTGTGTCGACAGTTCAACTGTTCAACGACTGTTTTAAAATGATATGCAGAGGATATATTTCTGCCCAGTCTTTCTGCAATATTTCGGAGAGAAAATACACCTTATTGCAGCCCTATTACACGACCACGTTCAAGATCAGTCAACTGTTGATAATGGCTTCGTCTTCTTAAAGATATTCTTGACTTACGACAACTATGTCAAAATTGAATTAAAACGAACGGTAAAACATGCATTTAAAGCAATCATGATTTGCATGTTCACCGTAGCTCTACTAGCGCTAACTTTATGAGTTAAGCGTGAAATTTGAAAAGTCACCATCTCTTAGATATATAAACAAGTCTACCAAATTTAGTGCATTTAGCACAACTCCTTCTTATTGTTGGGAATTTTTTTGCAGTCAGTATATATATTTTTGGACAAACTACCATATGTCAATATACACATGTTTTACGTTAATAAACATACGCCAAAAGCCGCATTTCTTTTACTTTTTCGTATTTTATTTTACGTTTATGCATCACTTTTGAATTTCGAAATGTTATCGTTAAACTGAAATAGGACATGCTTTTAATTTCCAGGTTACATTTTTTAACTATATAGTTACTATATAGTTTTTTTACCTATATAGTTATTTAAAACTATAAACAAAAACTTTGCTATTACTTAGATTTGGACAAAATGATGACCATGTATACTAGACGTAGGTTAACGGAAAACATCGAAATACTATTTTTAAAATTAATATCCTATTCTTTTAATTCTTATAGTATTTCTTTAAGAAACAAAAGGTACAATTAAGTTACAAAAAGTTTTAAAGTGTGATTTTTAACAATATCTTAATGATGTTTAGTGATAAACACGTTTTTTTTATTTTTGACACATTATATTTTATTTCTTTTATTTCAGATAATGAACAGTGTCATTGATTTAACTGAATTAAATGATATTCTTTGATGGGCAATTCAATATTATAAATCAAATTTGGTATTTTCTTAATACCGAATTATTGACATTTCGGTATTTTCTTAAAAAGGAGAAGAAAAATACTAAATTTTAAAAGTGCTATCTCTTTCTTGTTTTGTATTTCCACTTAAAATCATTTATATATGAGATAATGATGGCGCTTGGTTATTAGATGAAAAGATAATCATTTACTTATGATAGTCATTCTTAGAATTAAACTGTGGCTTTCTCAGATAAAACTGGAAACATAGCTTTCGAAAAATTATTTTATTGGAATGATTTCATTTTAACTTCATGGCTTTTTTTAGATACACATCATATCTATGTAAAATGACAAAAATAAATTTTTTTTCGCTTCAAATCAGAGCTAATATGAAAAGATGCAAAACAATCTTTGTAAGCCAGTATCTGTCTCCATCTAGAAACGAGTGCAGACACGACTCATGTGCTTGAAAGTGATACTTCAATTAATATGCCAAAGAAGAAAATGAAATTTAACCATTACACTTCTTCAGTCTTTAAAACACAAAATGTTAGCAAAGATAAATTTAAAATTTAAAAAATAAGAAAAAGGGTTTTTCAAATTTGAAAGCAAACTTGATTCTTTTTTATTCAAAATTTAAACAAGTTTGATTTTCTTGAATCATAAAAATTTTCGATAAGAACAAGTATAAAATAAATGGAAAATATTTAACAAGTAACTATATTTGAATTTTTTCGATAAAAAAATATTTCTGGTTAAAGAAATCGTTACTAAGTTGCTGAAAATGTAAACAACTATCAGATAATAGTTATAATATTTTTTTAGAGGGAAAGGTGTTTTTTGTACACTGGGCGACAATTTTAATTTAGGAAGAAATATCAATTCAGCTCACAACCTTCTAAAGAAAAAAGAAACCTAGCGAAGGAATAAAATCGGAAGTTTAAGAGT
>NC_092210.1:86358957-86370631 GCF_043381705.1 Parasteatoda tepidariorum | reverse complement strand
AATGTATATCTCATTACGCTATATTGTTTTGTTAGATCTGGGTGAATGCTGAATTTGAAGAGTCGGATCATCCAGAAAAAGGGAAATGTTCGTCTGAACAATGTATTGTTAGGCCACATTAGTTTTTTTAAATATATATAAATTTAATTTTACATTTAGCAAAGAAAAGCCATAAAAGCATTAAATTTATTACAAAATATAAATTAAATTTTATTTTATTATTAAACCACAAAATTATTCAAATTAGTACATTTGTTTGTTATTCCTGAGATAATTTTAGTTTATTAATTGGGTGGTACCTGCACAATTTTGATACATGAACTATTTCTGTATTTTCCTTGTTATGAATATTCTTTATTATGAATATTCTTTCCATTAATTTTATAATTAATGTCAGAAATCTTTTCGAGAGTTAAGTATGAACTAGATAAATTTGAGGGTAAATTTCAGAGAATTGAGGTACTTAAAACATTACAGATTCCTTAGAAGAAAATTCGAATCTTGCATCATAGTAAATTTTATTTTTTTCATGATATTGTTTCGCTCTTTCAACAGATATTTACCGAGTGTGTAGACAAATTATTTTCTTCAGATACCTCTTTTAATAATTTATACCGAGGAAATTTTTTATAGAAGAATCATTAATTTAACATTTTAAGCGGGCTAAAATGGTTTACCCTAAGCTTTCCGACAAATTCTCAAACAATTACGCAGACTTTACATCAACTTGAGATTGACACCAGTTTACCATTAATAATAACAAATTAAATAAAAATTTAATTGAAAAGTTTACTATTGGAGAAAATATTTCTCCGTAATCAGTACCTGACCTTTAAACCAAAAACAACAAATCTAGATTTATATTCCTTAGGTTAGTGTCTCATTTAGTGTAGTGTTTTAAGAAGATCCCCTAGTTCCCTAACTTTGCGCTTTTTTATCATTTTAAGTTCTTCACTTATAGCAAAATCCCAGTTTTTTTTACAGTTACAAATTTGTGCATCTTCAAAGGTTTTTAAAATTTCAGAATTATAACACTTGTATTCTAAAGTTTCATAGGCTTTATTTGAAATTAAATTTCTCCACTACTCGAACAATTAGATAAGTTATTAAAATGTTTACATTTTGTTTTTAATGAACATTTTTTAGGTTCAAAAGAAAGTTTGTTTTCCTCAAAATACTACTAGCATCATTTAAAAATCTAAGTCTAAATTTATTAGAAGGAGAATAATAAAATACATCTATTATTTTACTTTCAGTTCGTGAACATTCTTTTCTTTTCGATTTTTTAATATCATTTGGACTCAACTTATCTAATACTTTTGTTTTATAATTATTAAATTCATTATCAAAGTTAACTTTAAGCAAATATGTTTGACTTAACATATTCAAATGATTTGTTTTTACCAAATAAAGTTTCTATCCTATTTCTGCTTTTATCAATGCTAATATGGATTGTTACTATTACTTTCCTATTTTTTCGGAACGAAAATTCTGTACCCTTTGGTTCATACAGCATAACAAACACGAATTTCATGTTTTGCTATCGGCTGAAGTTTATTTCTGAGAATTTTGGAAATGTGGACATAAGTTGGTAATCCAAAAATTTTAAAGAGTCTTACTGAAGACTTAAAACTTGACGAGAGAGAATTTTAATTGAACTAAAATAATTAGTTTGTTTATGCTCGCATCTGTTTTTGGTATGTACAAACTCTAACAAATTTTCTGCCCATAATTTGGGTTGTAAACCGCTACCGTGTAGCGTAGCTCTTCCGCATCCACTGTACTTCTATAAAAATTTTCTGCTCTCCCGTTCATTTCTGGAGTGAAAGAACTCACTTTGTGACAGAACTTCGTTCTTCGCTTTTGTTTTTTGTGGCAGAACTCTAGCCCTATCAAGGAATGAAACTGATTTACACAAATTCCGAAAAGGACATAATAAAAAAATAACACTTGAAATAAGATTTAGAATATTAAGTCCAAGTGGAAAAGCGCAAAAAGCAGATAAAACAAAATGTGTTTTATTTTAATAATTTAGAAAGTTTGAAACACAAATCAGGTAAGAATTTTAAAGATATGTATGTTCACAAAACAGCACATCATCAGGGGACAAACTGTCTGCCAGAATACAGAATTCCTTCTGTCGTCGGTGGTAATAACAAAAACTGACAGTGCTCCGAGGTCCTATAATGGAAAAACAAAGTAAGAACAAACAATAAAAAATGTAAATGTAAATGCAATGAAAAATTAATGAAATACAAACACCATTCAAAACTGCATAGAGTAAGACCTAATGACGAAACGCCCATTTATAAGAAAAATAAATAAAGATAAAGATACAGTAAGAATAATCAAATCAATATAAACTAGAAATTGCCAAATCTTTAAAAGTGAAAATTGAAAATTAAGAAAAGTAATTTGTAAGTGAAATTAAGTAATTTGTAAAGTAATTCGTAATTAAAGTCATTTGTAATTAAAGTCATTTGTAAAGTGAAAATTAAGAAGTACTATAATTGCCTATAAATATTAAACTTTGGTATGAAAAAAAAGGTTTCGTTCTATACTTAAAGAATGTTCAACTACAGTATTCAGATTAATTTTGATAGGGGATAACAAATAGAGTTATTCAATAATAAATATTAAATTTCTTTTATTGAATTCTTTGTAGAACATGTTTGTACTTGTTCAACTTTGTTTGAACAAGTACAAACATGAACAAGTTGAGCATGTTTGTACATGTTCAACTTTGTAGAACATTTTATTGAAGAGCATGTTTCCAAATCGATGTTAAAATACTTGGGCACAATTTTTTCTGCTTATTTATGGAAAAATATTCAAAATTAAAATTTCTTCTAGAGAGCTCGAATTTTAGCTCATCTACTGGGGTAAATTTTTTCATAATACGCAAACTCCCTACCCCGATATTTCGTAGAGAATGTACAATTTTTTCCTTTATTTCGTGGTTTAATTCATATATACTCTATAACAAAAAAAATCGACGCACCAAGAAAGAATTGTCCGATTGAAACGAAAATTGGTGGATAGGAAGACAATGTACAGAATAGTAAATGATTAAAATTTCAGAACAATTGAACAATTTATTGCAGAGTTACAGTAACAAATTCAATAAGGTGTTCACCTGCATCTAGCCTGAGCACAAGCTGCCACACGGCGTGGCATAGACTGATAAAGCTCCCGGATGGTCTCTTGCGGTATTTCCTGCCAAATTCGACCCAATTATCGAACGTGGTCATCAACATTCCGTGCCAGATGCAATCGCCTTCCCATCATATCCAAGGCATGATCGATGGGAGAGAGATCTGGTGATCTGGTAGGCCAAGGAAGAGTTTGACAAGCTTGCAGACAGTTCATAGTAACACGTGCCGTATGTGGTCCGGCATTTTCCTGCTGAAAAACCAGCCCAGGGCGCTGCAAAAGGAACTGTAGCAAAACAGGTCTTAGGATGTCGTCGATGTACTGCTGTGCAGTAAGTGTACCTCTAATGACGACCAAAGGGGTCCGGCTGTCAAAGGAAATGGCACCCCAGACCATAATGCCTTGTTGAGGGCCGGTGTGGCGTGCAATAGTGAAGGCAGGATCCCCCGTCTGCCCTGTGCGTCTCCAAACACGTCTTCGATGATCGTCAGGACACAGTTGGAAGCGGGATTCGTCGCTAAAGACTATACGCCCCCAGTGGGCATCATTCCAGCCATATCTGTTCAAAACATTCATGCATTCGAGATTTCAAAGCAATCGGATGATTGCTTCTTGGTGCGTCGATTTTTTTGTTATAGAGTGTAATTATGCTTTCAGTATTTAATTCATACAATTATGGTCTGCTTTACGGAATAATTATAAAAAACATTAATCAGTTCAAGAGTTTTCTTTTTTTGTTCGTTGTACTTTTATTTTCAAGTTATAAATTATTGTATTGTAATTTTAAATTATTCTATTATTTATGAATTTCGGTCAGTTCAAAATCAAAAGTAATAAATTCAAAGAGAACAGACTAAGACTTGGTGAGGTGCATATTCCGCAGTATATTATAGAAATATTATTATGCCAACTGTGAAGAGTATACGAACTTTTTTGGTAATGAGAAGGAATTGTGGAAAGAATAAGAATTGCTTTATTCAATATGTTAATCAATTAATTTAAACTAAATAACTTTATCCGGATATCTTTGATCTTATCCAAAAATCTAATCCACTCATTGAAGAGTCCAAGGAGTCAACAGGAGTCAACAAGATTACTAATTGAAGAAAATTCTAAATCTCAAAACACTTTCAATTATGTAAGAAATGGGAAATTTACATTTCAGAGGGTCTTCAAGGACCACAATGTATATCTCATTACGTGTCACTTCATCAATTCGTGTCATTTCAGCACAGGTGAGACAGTTGTGCTTCATGGAAAATATAGGTGAGACACATATGTCCCACCTTTACAAATGCGCTTGCAGTTTATTGGGGAGAAATGTATTGATATATTTTTTTGAATTTTATTTGACCTAATAATGTATCAATTTACTTTGTTTTTCGGAGAGAAAAAATTTAAAATAGAAGCTTTACTAGAATATTTAATATAAATGTATTAAAATTATCTTCTTCAAATACATTAACCTTTTTAAAGACTTATATGTTAGTAAGAATATAATGTTATTGTATTTGTTTTAAATAAAAATAGCTATGTCTAATTTCTGCTGAGATCTTAGCCTGAGAACTTTTATTTTATTTGACCTAATAATGTATCAATTTACCTTATTTTTTGAGGAAAAAAAATTTAAAATAGTATCTTTATTAGAATATTTAATAAAAATATATTAAAGTTATCATCTCCAAATACATTAAACTTTTTAAAGACTTATAATTTAGTAAGAATATAATGTTATTGTATTTATTTTAAATAAAAATAGCTATGTCTAATTTCTACTGAGATCTTAGCATGAGAACTTTTATTTTATTTGACCTAATAATGTATCAATTTACCTTATTTTTTGATGAAAAAAAATTTAAAATAGTAGCTTTACTAGAATATTTAATAAAAATATATTAAAGTTATCATCTCCAAATACATTAAACTTTTTAAAGATTATAATGTTATTGTATTTGTTTTAAATAAAAATAGCTATGTCTATATTCTACTGAGATCGTAGCCGCTTAAGTGCAAAAAAATAAGTAAAAACTTTTTCGAATCGACCAAAAGGAATTACACATTATGGTCCAAAGCAGCGCTATTAGTTCGTCCAAAAGTCTAGAATGTCTAGGTAATTTTTAATTTTTATAAAAAATGAAATGGAATTTTCTGGAATTTTAAGTAAAAATAATTATTCCTTCCTCTTTCAAATTTATTCCGAAAATAGCTTTAGTATTGTGTGATTTGCTTTCTATTTTGTAAAATACAATTCTTCTTTCAATGAATGCATAAAAATGCATACATTTCTATCGGAAAGTATATTTGGAAACATCAAGAGTGAAGTAAAAGTAGCTCGCGCAAATGAGAATTTCCGTATTTGATTTTTTTTTTAAATCGTTGCTTCCATGAATATTTTTGAATATATGAATGTTTACAAAATTCTCTTGAGTCTTCAGCTAATGGAATTTCAACAATTTCTGCTCAGAAAAAAAATGCATTCTCTTTGAATGGAATCAAATATTACTTGATAGTATAATGATATCAAAGAATGCATGCATATTATGTGTTTTGAGACTGAAATCTGAAAATTTCATGTGATAATGATAGCGAGTAATAGATATTAAATTTTATTATGTATTTTCTTTTTCTGCCTGGAGACGAATTTTTTTTAAAAATTATAACGAATAGTATATATAATTATATGAGTCATTGAATTTATACTTATGTAAACATTAATGATCATAAACTACAGTACTACATTTTTTGAAATATCAAATTGATTACTTATTACATTTTTTATAAAATTTGCTTTTTCATTTATGGTAAAAAATAAATAAAAAAATAGAGTATGAAACAAAGCATTGTCCTAAAAAGAGCGTTTTTCCCTCCTTGATCATAAACTACCGCACTACAAACTATATGTTTCCAAAATTTAATTAATTAATTTATCTTTTGTAAAATTTTATTTCATAAGAGGAACCATTGACTTTTAAAGGAGTATTATTTTAATCTTATTGTTTCTGTTTTGCATAATTTGATTTCATTGATGTCCGAAATTGATACCTAATTTTTTACTGTCGGCTATGCTGTGCAATATACTTAAAGTACCACGTTAAAGAAAGTTTCGAAAAACTAGAGAAGCATTTGCTGAAATATATTTTTATTACATCTACTTATAACGTCCCCAGTGTTATAATGCATTACTAAACAAAAATTAAAAAGATTTAAAAAATAAATGTATTTAATCATTGTTGAAGTTAAAATTAAATTTCTTTATTTCAAAAATTTTACATTTGAAAAATTTTAAATATATATATATATATATCTTTTGGTGACTTCCTCGGGCCTGTCTTGCAGAGCAAAGTTTTTTGAGGTGAGGCTTAATATTAGAAATAGTCACTCTCAGTTTTGTTTCTATATTTAGCCGTGATCTATATTTTGTCTTCAAAGAAGCCACAGCAGAAAATCCAGTTTCACAAAGGTAGGATATTGAAAACGGTAATAGANAGAGCATTGATATATATATATATATATTTAAAATTTTATTGATAATTATATTGTGCTCTATTGATCAGATTTTCACGATCACATTAGTTATAATAACATAACTATTTAATTAATTTTAACTTTTTATGAAGTTATGAAATCATACACAAAAACGTACTCTTTGGAAGGATTTTTTTTCATTTTTTATGTCGGACTAAAGGGATACAATGGTCTCAAAATATGAACAAAAGAGTGGTTTGGAAGTGTAAGCCCCTTAATTTTAATACCTCTTTTTGTGTTAAACGTCGGAAACCTTTGAAGCTTTTGAAGTTAGATTAGAAAATATGAAATTAATCTTAATTTTCTAATTGTATGAATATATAAAAATCTTATTTTTTGATTTATTTTTAAAAATATCACTGATATTTGCTAGCTTATTTGATCAAGAAAAGAGTTTATTGCACATGCCTTAGTAATTAGTTTTTTTTCTCTATTTCAGATAACTTCAGATAAAAATGTTAACGTGGTATCATGAGAGAACTGCGTCAAATTTCTATGGTTTGTTGAAACCATTTGTCTATTTTTATTTATTCTTATGGTTTTAAAACGTGTTATTATAAAAATAAATAATATAATATCGCTGATAATTGGATACTTCCAAAAGAAGAAGAGTGGATATCTTGGTTTTGATTGGTTGTTGAAACATGGTATTTGTTTACGTTGGCAAATGCTCCTTCCATTAAGCCAAACACGTCAAGTATCAAATCTTTTAAGTGACTTATTCTATATTCTTTCACAAAGATTTTAAAACAAAGAATTTCATTATTTCACTATATATTTCCTATTTAACACAAAGACAGGTAGGAAGCCACGTAAAACATAAACAGACTAATTATGCATCGAAGTTGCCAGGTACACAAAGATAAATATTTCATGGTTAGAACAAAAGATATAAACAAATAATAGATCTAGGTTAAGTAAAGGACGTAGACGGAAAGCATTATATTTCAACAAATTTGATGTAACTTCGTTAATTATCATTCCTACTTATGTGGAGAAACTTAGCTAAACTTTAAAACGCCATTTTGCTTATAAACGATCGGAAGGCGATGACGTCATATGGCACATGTGTGAGTATTTGTGATCTTCTTCTTCTCCTCCTTGAAGTGAAACTACTTAATTGATATAAAATATTAAGTTTTGTTCTGAAAAGCAAAATTAATGAATAATACTAATTAATTTAATAGAACGACAATATTATTATAGAAACGCCAAAATTATTGTCACCAATGATAGCTAATTTTAATAATAGGTACTAATTGACGTAAAATAGCAGTCAATGTACTAAAAAGCAAAAGAAGGACTTTTCTTCCAAAATATCATTTATAAACTTATCTGAAATTATGTTTTTATTTTGTTTATATAATTTTTTTAAATCGCGTTTTTAAACATAATCAACGTAAAATCAATGGTAATTGAGATGGAAAAAAAATCTATGTATAGAAATTCAAAATTAATTGGAAAATGGTATCAATTTGTTTAGGATAAACGTAAAATATCGCCGTACTATTTATGACACCAACTACACTTAATTAATGTAAGTAATAGATGCATTGCAAAATAAAACAGAAAATAACCTATATACTAAGAAATAACATTTATTTAGCACGTATCCGTTGAGGAAATCCGCAAAAAATAGCCATACTATTATTGAATCAAACCAAATCCTGTTTAATATTGGTAATACGTACTAATTGAAGTAAAAATATTACCTATGTACTATAATTTAAAAAAACATATATATTAAATAGAATTTCCCAGAAGTCAAATTCGCAGATAAGGATATTTTTTAAATCAAAGTAATAATTCAAGAGAGCATCTTTTAATATTAAAAGTGAAATGATTTTAAAGAGAGCTTGGAATGTGTCATGATATATGAATAAAAATATACTGTGCTTAATAAAATCAAAAATAGGTTGATCATTGGTAGTAATCCATGAAATACCTTCTTTTATAATTTTTTTAAGTATATAGAGTAAATAGACAACACACAAGTTATTGTTCTAAATTTGATAAGCATTTTATGAAAATTTTTCTCTGATAATTAAATATGGAAATTGTTCATTATTAATTTTAATTTTTTATCTCTTTTAGGAATTTAAAACGTTTTAGTGATAGTCTTATTATTTAGACTGCTAAGTTTGAAATTTTAATTGACATTCAACATAGAATTTTTTTCAGAAGATTGCATAACTAATATAATAAGAATAAAGTTCTTGAAGCAACTATAAACTGCTAATTTTTATTTTTTAAACACACCTAAAGGTAAATAAAATCTATTGGAAATCTTTAGACATAAATTATTGAGATCATTCAAAAAAATTTCAAAATATTAATTTCTTCTTTACGGTGACATTAATAATAATTTATATTTACTTTTTCTAAATGTTTGCTAATGTCACTATAAATAAAAATTATGATAAAACTAATTTTTAAAAACTAGAACATTTATTTCTGAAGCACTACTTTATATGTTCAGACAGTAATGACGAAGTAATGTAGAATGTGTACATAAGCACACATCAAAAGAAACCCTTTTTACTTATAAAAACTCTTGAAATTTCTCAATTAATTATTCCATTCACGCGTGCACAGCCCAACTCAATTTGGCGTAAAAAATATATAGTAGACAATACCTCACTTGCTTAGACAGCAGAGTCAGTTGCATAAATGGATACAAGTACGAAATTGTATTTCGTTATACATAAAACTATTAAGACTTCTAAACGTATGGTCCGAACTTCGCTTGATGGATCTCATTTCATTTATCGTAAAAAAAAAGACCAGAAATAATAACACAATTGTCTGTATATAGGATATACACAAATCACCCCATTTCTCCTCTGAAAATGGTGAAACGTACGGGGGAGAGTATGAGAGTTTTCAATTTTTATTAAAATGACATCGCAAAGCTTTCTGTGGAAAACAATTTGGGCATTACTTTATCCTAAGAACAACAGTTTTTTTTAAAAATATGATTGATAGATTGCTAAGCGCCATTGCATATATAATGCTTAGCATATAAGCTTTTTTCCAATTTTTCGTATGTTTATTTTCACAATAAAAAGTGACCAAAAAGTGTTTTTCTTTACAATTGAAGCTCGTAAGTTCAATTTAAAAACTATTTTTATTCTCTTTTTGATGTATTTGAATAAGGTCAGAGAATAGAATAAGAATAAGGTCAGAGGCAACAGAACAAAAGTAATCTCTGCGCAGCAACTTTTATAGTCTGTATGCTCTATCAACATGAATTCAAAATGCAATTTGTTTAGCTTGATCTGCACCGTCAAAATTCTTTAGTGCAATGGAAATTAAATAAATGTCAACATCTATGTCACATCCCTTTTCTTAATTTGAAGTCGGAAATCTATGTAAATTTATCATTAGATGAAGGAAAATTTTTCTGCAGATATTGGGAAACCTAGAATGTGAAAAAAAATGGATGTGAGAATTTTGCTTGAAGAAAAGATGTGTCAAATGGCTGATTTTGATATCTTAACTTTAAACTTATTCATGTTTAAATTCCTCACACTAATGAAATATTTTAGTACATTAAAAGAATAAGAAAGAAGAAAAAATAAGTTTAAACGCTTTTTTTTTAAATTTTACCATCCTACAATTCAATCGAAGAGAAAAAAAATGACGTTTTCAATAAAAAGATAAATTTTGTTAACAATGACGGAAAGATATTTTGAAGAAGAAAAAAACTTAAAACAGATTTAGCTAAATATTTAAACACATTTAAAACATATTGATGACTATGACTAAACTGTAAAACATTCTGGATCAAATTGCAATGTAAAATACTTGCACTTTGGGGTACATCAGTCGCAATTTGCATTTTCCCGCAAAATGTTATACCATATTTTTTACTGTAATATTTATTTAATAAGAGTGATTTATTGATTTTATGTTAATTGTTACAATAAAACTTATAGTATATTAGATTTCTTGTTCTGTAGCCTGCTCTGGTAAAAATATTTTTAGTATGAAGTACCGGCACTTTAAATACCGGTACTTTTTACTGTAATTTTTTCCCGATTTTTTTTTAACGTTTCACGTTCAAACGCGACAAGTGGAAAACGAAATCGCATAGAAACTAGTTTTAAGCCACTAAACTTTCGAAGCCTCGTATTTGACAAAAAAAGGAAAAACCAAATTTAACATATGATGTTTAACCTGATATGATGGAATGACTTTTTATTTTTCATATTGTTTAGTTATTTTTTCTGAATTAAACTGTAATACCTAAAAATATAACATATACCACTATTTTCGGTCCTAACAAGCCTATTTAATTCAAAGACAAAATAATTTTAACGATTATTTCGTTTATCAGACAAATTATTCAATTTTATAAATTATATTCAATCCTGCATTTTCTTTCTTTTTTCCCCTTATGATTGCCTAAAACATTTAAAAGGAATGAAGAGACTGTTATTGCACTGCCTTGCAATTTTTCCCTAAATATTTACATTGAAAGTAAACACGACAAAAGCAAACGAAGCACAATTTCATGCTAAATAAATCAAGCAAGTAAACAAATCAGTATGTTTAATACAAATTCAAGTACAATTTACATGCAAATAAGTAGAATATGTCATTCGTAAAAGTTGAAAATTTTGAGTTAAAGGTAATATTTATTAAAGTAATCAAACTTTGCACTATATTGGGTTTAATATTTGTAAAATGTAGCATAGTTAAACACTTAATATCATTTTTATTTCGGAATGCACAGATAGTTTAAAAAAAATTTAAATTCATTTATTAGTTTTTATTTTTCTTTCAGAAAAAATTTAGAAGTATAAATTACCCCAAAAAGAAACGTTTTTTTAACATTCATTAAGATACATAATTAAGCAGTAGATAAGAAAATAATTTTATAATTTTCAATTCCTATTATGTCAGTTTGCATTTATTTTAATTTTATTTCATGCAAAATATCTGTAAGAAATGGAAAAAAATTATTTGTATTATATTAGTACTATATTTTTAA
>NC_092210.1:86354362-86358077 GCF_043381705.1 Parasteatoda tepidariorum | reverse complement strand
CTTTTTTTTTATTTGACAATAACTTCGTCAAAAAGCATGTTTTTTTGAAATTTTTTTTTTAAATGAAAGCTAAAAGTCCAAATTTTTTAATGGTATAATAAAAATTAAAAATATCTAACCTTTGTGCCCGTACATCGCGTCAAACTTCACAAAAAATTAATACAATTTTCTATGATTGCTAAGAGTGTAATTGTACATGGTTGCAAAATATATTAATTAAAAACAATTAAAGTACATAAAAGTAGAGATTTTAAGCTTCAAAATGAACTAAAGCAGAAGCATTTTTGATCATTTTTAAAGAAGTTATGACACTTTGAATTTTGCCATTTTTTTATAAGTTTCTAGGTGTACTGATACTTTTGAGCGGTACTGTAACTAAAAGACATATTCAACACACTACAAATGCATCTGAAATTAGATTTACGAGCTAAAAACTTAGTTATATGAAAATTGAAATTCTAAGAAATAAACAAAAATTAATAAATAGAACGATTAAAACGTAAATAATGAAAAGATACACATTTGGAAAGAAAATACAGATGTTATTTATAATCTACAATTCATAATAAATGTTCAGTTGAATTTTTTGATATTATCATATAAAGAACATAAATATTTTTATTAAATCACATATATTAGAATATAATATTAAACTATTATGCTTAAAAGCATACAATATAAATAAAATAAAAAATCAGCATCGAAAGTTAGGTTTACTTTTCAGAATAAAAATCACTTGTTTTATCTTCTGCAACAAAGTGATGAAAGAAGTTGAAAAAACAAACTGTGTCATAAGTTGAGTTATACTCTAATTTAAATATTGATTTTTTCTAAAAGTTATGAATTTTTGCAAATCTTTGTTTTTTTATAACATTTTACAAAGCACAGGATCTAAAACAAAAAATAAACTTCATGAACATGAAACAGATAATAGTTTAAATGAAATTAAGCTCTCTCGAAAATAGTTTATTTGTTAAAAAAAGGAAAGGCTATAAGCTTTCGAAACACAAGAATGAATTCTCAGTGAGTTATTGGGGTGGCAAAGGATTCCTTGAAAGCGATTCAAGCATTAAGAAAAGCAATATCACAAACATTGTAAAGAAATGTTAGACACCTGCAAAGTTCATAACTTGTAGAATAATTCCTTAACATCTAGTCTCCTAGGCATACGTCACATTTTGTACGATTGTAGCAAACGATAGTGCTTGGATTTTACTCTAGGCTATTGTTTAGATAATAGCAAAAAAAAACAAAGGACTTAGCAAATAATAAAGGTAAAAATGACCCCAACGAAGCCTCTAGTGTAAAGATCAAATTACTATTTATAATACTTCGATACCTTAGAAAATAGTAGCGTACTAGTTAATGAGTTTAAGTTACGTAATTGTAATGAGAAACGTAATGAATTAACGTAATTGTAATGAACATAAAACTGATTGGGCAGAATTTTTTCAATATGAATAATAACTTATAGCTTGTTCAGAAAATTTTTCTGAGAATTCTTGAACATTAAATTAATAATTCTAATTGCGCAGTTTATTAAAGTTGACCAAATTTACAAACAGTAAAAATCAAATTAAATTACGAAGTATCTGTTTTCTTATAAGACGTGGTTTAGAAAGTATGTAAAAAAATGCATTCTGAAGACTTATATTATTAATAAGAACATTAAATACTTGGGACTAATTTAATATATAGTAATAAATACGCATTTTTTCCTTATTTAAAGTTATTATCTAAGTGCTTATTAATCTTCGTAAATTTGAACTATAACTGAAAATTCAATAGAGTTCCTTAATTAAATTAAATAAATTAAAATATTCTTAATTAAAATATAGTAAAAATAGGTTTATGAATTGATTTCGTAAAGTTTTAATGTAATAATTTTTAGTAGTTTACTATTTTTGTTTTTAAATTCAGCTGATTTATTTCAAGGAATTTTAGCTGTATTTTGCATTTTTTATGTTTTCAACACACTGAATCATAATTAGTTTTAATTAGGATGTGAGAAATTATTTCATAAGATNATAATCTACAATTCATAATAAATGTTCAGTTGAATTTTTTCATATTATCATATAAAGAACATAAATATTTTTATTAAATCACATATATTAGAATATAATATTAAACTATTATGCTTAAAAGCATACAATATAAATAAAATAGAAAATCAGCATCGAAAGTTAGGTTTACTTTTAAAAATAAAAATTCATAAATTTGAACTATAACTGAAAATTCAATAGAGTTCCTTAATCAAATTAAATAAATTAAAATATTCTTAACTAAAATATAGTAAAAATAGGTTTATTAATTGATTTCGTAAAATTTTAATGCAATAATTTTTAGTAGTTTACTATTTTTTTTTTAAATTCAGCTGATTTATTTCAAGGAATTTTAGCTGTATTTTGCATTTTTTATGTTTTCAACACACTGAATCATAATTAGTTTTAATTAGAGTGTGAGAAATTATTTCATAAGATAAAAAAACTAATATTTGGATATATTTGAAATAATTTTGAAATAGTTTTTCTTATATAAATTTAAATATCATAATAAAATTTTTTTAAAAATATTTTTGTATTTAGCGGTTTTGATTTAAATATATTTCCTTTATTTAACATTACGTAGAAAAATTAAGCAAAAGAAAACTACCAAACAACTTAAGAAACGAAACAAAAGAACCCATTTAGTTCAGAATTAATTATGTAGTAATTGTTAAGAGGAAGTGCATTTTTGTGCTGATTTCGCAATTTAACTTGTCATTATCAATAAGCAATAAAAAAAAAATCTTAATAGTAAAAATATCTATCATTGATTATCAATTTTAAAATCGAGCACAAATCTCGTTTCCTGAAAAAATAACTTTATGTAAATTTTTATGATTGATTCCCCAAGGGGTAAGAATAATAGAACATTAAAAAAAATATATTGGTCTAAATAGAAGAAGTGTAAAGCTAACTATCCGGTAATATGAATAATTAATTTTAAATATATTCTGCATTTCAATCATAACTTGCTTAAATATTGATGCTGTTCTAAATTTTTAGAGCCTTTTCTAATTACTATAAAGATTAGATAATTTCGAAACAACATTTCAGAAACTCAAATGCAACGTGCAAGCGGTGTTTCGATAACAAAAAAGTAACTCGACGCTTCAGAAATGAAACAAAAAAATTTATTTATTAATTTTTGTTTTTTAAAAAAATATTTTTGCGTTAAAGACGTTTCTAAAAGTTTTATCTTAATGCCTCTAAACGTTTAGTAACGTTTAAGCGGTAAATATTAATATTTTAAAATGGTAAATATTAATAATAACCAATGTCATTCGTTGGCGTTTTAATTGGGGATATTTCCGTATCATAATCTACCCCCCCCCCCAATACAATCTCTGCGGCACTAAACTAATTTTAAACTGGAAAATGAGAAAAAAAAATAAAAAAATAAAAATGTGTAAATGTTTCCCGTGGGTGGTTACGAATTATACCCCTCGAGTAGGTCCCTTTCAGTGATTTTCTAATTTAGACTTGTTGCCAAGACTGGACTATTATTTTGCCCCAGATCACGATACGGAGATCTCCCTTTTTATTTCTCACTTTGACTAAAATAAGTGGTTATTATTGATTTTGTCCGGTTAGAATTAATAATAACCGGATTTATCACATTAACCAAACTTTATTGGCAATTATAAATAATTATTGGGTATATATATATA